>NW_022145551.1:217500-410000 GCF_000002235.5 Strongylocentrotus purpuratus
CTTATCTTCAACATCCTGATCAACGGTGATGGGGTCGTGACCCGTCGCTATGCCGTTGACCTTTTCATTGACCTTCTGAAAAGCCCTAGGATACAACAGAGCCTACTTTTGTAAGTTCACTCGATTGATTCTCTTGAGAAATGTTTGAACAAAGAAATTTGTAGGATTTGTTGTTTGGCTGTAAGAGAGGCCAAGACAATTTTGAAACATACTTTTAAATCAATTTTTCTGTTGTTGGTTTGTGTAGTTTGTAATTGCACAAATTAGCCACTACCGGCATAATGATAATCATAATGATAATACTAAGAATAATAATCATAAAAGTGGGTTGTTATATTCTTCATGTCTGTCTGATTTAACACTCCTGGCGCTCCACAATTTTTACCCTAACGTCAGCATTTCAAGGAATTAATTCCTGCCAAGCACCCATTTACCTCACCTAGATGGAGTGTGGCAATGTAGATTACGGTTTTGTCTTGCCAAAGGATATTAGTGCCGCGACGGGACTTGAACCGCGAACCCTGTGATCCACAGTCACGTGACATATCCACTAGTCCACGACATCTCCACTTAACAGATACTCTTAGACAGCAAGTCATACGACTAGTGTAAGGAGAGTCCTAAATAGGCCAATGAAACTCGTTTGCTGTTCTGATAGTGATAAACATATTTGAAATACATGTGTAGTAATAATTTTGTATGTTACAAGTTAAACAATTTTTTCTTAATATACATCAATGACTTCTGTAAGTTTTGTTGTAGGCTATTGTTTACAGTCATCTATTTTGATGTTTTACATCTGTTATTGGTATGATATTATTATCTGTAGGTTTGAACATTTCCAGCTGTGTATGCACAGAGTTTTAGGATTGCTGCCGACACAAGATGAAGAATCAGTCTGCAAAGTAAGTATTTGGGAATAATTTTGTTTACATTACTCATTCCACTTCGACCAGTTTTTAGTTTCAGTTCAGTTCAGTTATTTCACATGAAAAAATAATACATTAACAAAACATAGCATATTAACAAAATTGATATTCATGAACAATAAAAACCACAAAACAAGACTAACACATGTCTAATATGTTGTTTATTTAGCAACTCCTCATAGTTCTTTATATCAAACTCAGAATTAATGATATATCTGTAACATGCTCACAAAATAATGTATCTCTGTTAGTCTGTTTGTAGCTCTTTGAGTTGATGTTGACGTTCTGCAGTTTATCTGGACTTCGATTGACGATCTGCTGTAGCATCATGACTTGTTTATAGAGCAACTCTTGATTCTTCATCTCAGACTCTAGATTAATAAAATATCTGTAACACTCTCTCAAATAAATCTCTGTTCGTAGCTCTTTGAGTTGATGCTGACGTTCTGCAGTGTATCTGATGATAAATATCTGTGCTTCTCCAAATGGGGTTCAGTGAAACTAAATTATCATAAACAGAGCTTCAAGATAAACGAGAGAAAGAGGAAAATTAAATAATGAGAATTGGATAAAATGTGGAAAACTTGTATTTATATAAATTTTAATCTTGGGGAGGATAATACAGACTGACTTGTATTATTTTCATATTTTTAGCTTTTTGAGTTGATGTTGACGTTCTGCGGTGTGTCTGGTCTCCGCCCGACGATCTGCCGTAGCATCATGACCTCACCACAGGTCCAGCGAGGTCAGGAAACCCACCAATCAGAAGCCTTCTTTGCCGTGGTGGAGTGGGCCTCAAGACCGGTCCAGAGTAACAACACGGTCTCAATCCTGGCCCTGGATCTACTCAGGGAAGTCTACGAGGTAGGCCAGGAACTCAGTAGAGGTCAAAAGGAGCAAATTCTGTGAAAGGGATTGGGTATCTTTGTGAGATTCTGAAACAAAATCCTGGATTAAGCTAATGCTGCAATGATAATTATAAACCTTTAGGTCACTCAGGAACCCCATGACTTTTACAAGCCCATTGCCTGTCTGATCAAGGTATTTATGATTAGAAATCAAAATTAAAAAACTGTTTTCTTAACGATTTTTAAAACACTACAGTCTTTTGGGGAAAATGAGTATGTTAAAACTGATTTTAAAAGATGTTTACTTTTTTGAGGCACTTTATAATATCTCAGGTCCTTTGGAAGCGCATAGAAACGCTATATCATAATGTCATAGGCCTAGATGTGCTATACAAGAACCATAAATAATTATTTGTATTATTATTATTATTATTATCATTATGTTTTCAGGAGATGCTAGATTCTGGTCTCGTCACCCAGTTCTCCCCTCGTACTGATGTCACTATCCCCATGGCAACCAGATTAGTCCTACCGTTGCAGGAGCTTGAGGGTCCATTCATCAGACACAAACTCAACAAGATCTCAAGGCTCATGTGTCTACTTATGAATATCCTTTACTCTTTACTTTCACTTTCAATTAAAGATAAAGACCAGTTATGGTCTTGCGATTGCATTGTGAAAGAAACGTTGTGGAATCGATCAAAAAAGGTTGATCATCTAGCATATAAGTATTGGTGTGTACTGCAAGGTTCTGGAATCATCAAAATGATAAGAAATTTGGCCCAGTCTTCATAAAGTTACAAGCACTGCACACAGAAAGATGTATATGGGACTATACGCACACGTGCGCAACACATGCGTTTATCTCTCACAGACCATGTAGATAAACTAATTTACCAAAGACAATTAGTAGGCGGTTTCCCGGCAAAATTTTTATCATCATGTATTAGTCAAAACATATTCTTTCACATGATTGGTAATAAGAGCTTCCATTTCATTTTTTGAAATTGGGGCGTTTCCAATACTGGTCTTTACCTTTAAAGTAGTCACCGAAGCATCAACAGTGTTTTGAATTGTTGCAAAATACATATCATTGCGAAGGGGAAGCCTTACTGATCAAAAATAACAAATTCCCTCTTCAAATTATGTTTGGGGCCCGCAGTAAACATCTCTAAAAAAAAAAAAAATTTGAGATCCAGATTTTTTGCCTTTAGCGGTCCTCAGTAGAGCGTCGAGATCTGTGACGTCACATGCGAGACACAGCTAGCCACAAAGCAGCATTTTAAACCTTCCATGATATCTATATGATTTTTCAGCAAGTTATTCATGTTTTTCACAAGAAAATCTTTCCATCCATTCATAATGTGTCCATAATTATCAGTTGGCATGAATTTTCTTTGGGTGACTACTGGTCATGTGATTGCATTATGAAAGTAACTGTTCGAGTCAAGTGTTCTTTTTTAGGTACTTGCACATCATGACATGACCGCAATGTGCTTGCTTCTTTTGTCTTAGGCTTGTTTCAATTCTATACCGATTCTAATAAATCTAAAAACGATAATGGAAATAGAAGTAGCCAATAGAATACATATATTCATACTGGTGTATCAGTTTCAATTTGCATCATCAGCATCACAACAAAATTGCTGTCTCAATTTTGTTTTTGTTTACTGTAAATGTACTGTGGTTGCACCACAAGCATCCAAATACGGTCAAAGCGATTAAAATACGTTAAGCTTATCTTGAGAAAGTCCACAGGAGTGGACAAAAGCTTGCTTACTAAATGTTAAGGTTGGTAGAAGCTTAAAGTGACTCGGTAACATTGCCTCAGATTCTGAAACAAAATCCTGGATTAAGCTCATGCTGCAATCATAATTATAAACCTTTAGGTCAGTCAGGAATCCCATGACTTTACAAGCCGATCGCCTGTCTGATTTTCAAGATATTTATGATTGGAAATCGAAATTTCATTTTTTGTTTTTCCTAACATTTTTTTCTTTTTTATAACATTACAGTCTATTGGGGAAGATGAGTATGGTAAAACTGGTCAATCAAAGGATTTTACTTTTCTGAGGCACTTCATGATCATTTTTTGTAGGGCTTCAATATTACATTTTATCACAGACACTAATAACACGTAGGGCCATGCATCTCAGATTTAACATTGTTAAACGATGACTTTAAATGACATGTTTAATATGATTACCCTAACCAAATAACCAATAAAAGCTTTCTGTAACATTAAGCTTTGTTAAAAATCTCTAAAGAATGATATTCCTTGACCAAACCATTCTCACCTCTGAGCCGAGACGAGGGAACAAGGTCAGAGTTGGGTCGGGTCATGACCTTTGACCCCTGTCTGGCTATCGTAGAGCACCAGCTTGATAACAACCAGGTCGGCATAAGCAAGACAACCAGGATGGCTGTCGGAGACTGCGATTGGAGGTGAGAACTCTTCTGCTTTCATTGTGTGACAATATTGTTTATGAGATTTAAAGGCCCTCTGTACTAGTTTGACCAGAAGGGATTAGACCACCCAGGGTGGTCACTGAAAGGTGGCTATCTCATCAACTATGCTCTCAATTAACATAAGAAAAAGAAGATCAGGGGGGACCAATGGTCCCCAATTAGGCATTGTTTTCTATATAGAGGGAGCAAGTAGCTGCAAGTAGTACAGTGGGGCTTTAAATACGATATTGAAACATGGTGGCAGCGGTGGGATCGAAAGAGGGCAGTATACAGCCTCACTTTTTATAAATTACTCTCTTACACTACACATAGAAAGCCCTACCAGCACTTGTGTCCCTTGGCAAGGCATTAATCTACATTTGCCAATCCATACCCAGGAGAGAAATGGGGACCCAGTAGGATGATGAAAGCCTTTGTGTTAGTAATTTCCAGATACCCTTGCGGTGACCATATGGTAAGAATACTCCTCAGAGAGTGGAGATGGTGCTAATTGTGCATGAATGAATCCGATGACCAGGGTAATAATATCTGTAAAGCTTTGTTTAGACCAGGGGACTCTTTAAAGGCCCACTGCACTACTGGTAGCTACTTGCGCCCTCTATATAACAAACAATGCCTAATCGGTGACCATTGGTCCCCCATGATCCTCTTTTTCTTATGTTAACTGAGAGCTGAGTTGATGAGATAACCACCTGTCCAGTGACCTTGCAGAGCGGTCTAATCCCTCCTGTAAACTACAGCAGATAAGCTTTAAGTAAAGAGTTTCGTATAGGTGCAATTCAATTTCATTGCAATTCGATTTTCAGCTACTAAGTGTCATGTATTTAGGACTTTATGTCACATTTGAGTTGAATTTGAATTCAAAATATAATGCAAGAAGCACCTGTTCTGCTTTGGATTCAATGTTATTTCTCTTTGCATTTTTGGTTTTGAAGAGAGACGCCTTCCAAAACACAAATATATTCAGTTTAAAATCTGGTTTCAATTTTCATCTCTTCAGAAAAAAAGATGGATTGTAATAGTCAGTATAGAGTGGTGAAGTGTGACGTCATCAAAAATCTATTTTTAGAATTTCTCAATTTTTTCTTCATATTCCAAAAGAACACCAAAAATAATGTCCAAATGTAGAAAACCAATTGAATATGTTAAATATTGGCTGAGTTATGACCATCCGAATGAATATATGTCCTATGGGAACTCAGTGTTATATGCTCTGGCTCCTAACCATTAGGAGCCAGAGCATATAACACTGAGTTCCTATGGGGAGTATCTTTATTCAGATGGTCATATCTCAGCCAATTATAACATATTCAATTGGTTTTCGACATTTGGACATTGTTTTTGATGTTCTTTCGGAAAATGAAGAAAAAATTGAGAAATTACAAAAATAGATTTTTTTTTTATATGACTTCTATCTACTGTAATCTCATTTCTGTAACAGTGATGCGGGTGTTGGAACGATTCTTCACATAGTGGATGTGATGGTGACTCTGCAATCAAATGTACCACAGATAAAGAACACGCTGGTACAAATCTTACAGGTAAGTGGTTGGGTTTAGGTTGGGACAAAAAGAAAAGAAGACACCTTAATAATGAGAGAGACAGATAGAGAGGGAGAGAAGGAGATAGGAAGGAAGCAAAGAGAAAAAAGATTAAAGTGAGAGTGAGTAAGAGAGACGGAGAGAGAAAAGATAGAAAAGTTGATCATTAGATGATAATAAGGAGACAGAAAAGTGATGGAAGGGATGGGAAAAGAAAGAGAGAACAGAGAGAGAGAGAGAGAGACAGACAGATAGAGAAATGGAGGTAGAAAGAGAGAGAAGGAGAGAGAAAGAGAGAGAGAGACAGACAGACAGACAGATAGAGAAATGGAGGTAGAAAGAGAGAGGAGAGAGAGAGAGAGAGAGAAACAGAGAGCAGGGGAAAGGTAACTGCCAGAGTAGTACCACTTCTAATAATTTTTTTTTCTTCATATCGTGGATGTGATGTTGACTCTGCAATCAAATGTACCACAGATAAAGAACACGCGGGTGCAAATCTTACAGGTAAGTGGTTGGGTTGATGTTGGGACAAAAAGACATAAAGAGGCAGAGAGAAAGAAAAAAGAGGGAGGGAGAGAAGAAAGGGGGGGGGGGTAGAGAAGTGAAAGACAGATAGAGAGGGGAGGGGAAGAGAGACAGACAGAGAAAGAAAGAGAGATAGTGAGGACTGGGAGGAAGAAAAAACATGACGGGGAGAAAAAGAGAAAGTGACAAAATAATTTATCGTTATCCTTATCTGTCTCCTTACAGGACCCCAGATTGGTTCCGTTCATGGCCCATGGTCTAAGTTCTAGGGACAGAGAGAGAGTCCATGTCAGCTTGAAGCTCATCAGAGCAGCTTCTACTCTACAAGACTTCCCCACAATTATGTGAGTATCAACCAAATAATGATTCATTCATTCAATCACTTAACCAGTTAATTAATTAGTCAATTTACTAGTGACTTAGTCAATTAACCAGTGAATTAGTCAATAGACCAGTGAATTAGTCAATAGACCAGTGAATTAGTCAATAGACCAGTGAATTAGTCAATAGACCAGTGAATTAGTCAATTGACCATTGAATTAATCAATTAACCAGTTTATTAATCACTAAACTAGTGAGTTAATCTGTTAACAAGTGAATTAGTCAATAAACCAGTGAATTTATCAATTACTCAATTTTATAATATCCAGCCAATCAATAAATAAGCAAAAGAGTCATTGAATCTATCAAGAAATCAATTCACTCAACTGTCAATCAGTTAGAATCAATAAAGTTGTCAATCAATCAATCAATCAATCAATCAATCAATCAATTGGTCAGTTAATTAATTAAAAAAATATTGCCTAATGAATTACACAGTAGTTCCATTAATCACACATTAATACATATGCAAATCATTGATCAAATAAACCCTCAAAAGATATACAGAACAGACATCTAATCTGTAAGTCAAAAAATCCTTTTGGGTTGACAAGTTCTACAAGTTTTTGATATCTTTGAACATACGAATAGCACACTGATAGGTATTTATATAATATTGGATAGGTTTGAGTGTGATACAAGAATATATTGCTCGAGCTATGACAATATTGGACGAGTCCAGGACGAGTCTAATATTGACTTACAGAGAGCAATATGTTCTGGTATCACGCAAAAACAAAGCCATACAGTATTATTATCATCTATATTTGTCTGACTAGCGAAATAACAAAATTTGACTTACCTCAGTAAATATTGCTTTTTTTGTGTGTGATATTGATATCAATATTGATAGATGAAGTTCCTGGATGACTAAACAATTCAAAACAATATTGGTCAGTCATCCGGGTACTGCGCTAAAGATATTGAATAAACTGATTTATTGTACCACTTGGAAGCCTTACATAGATAATAATAATCAATATTTAACTTTTCTCACCTCAATTTTCATCAGCCTTGGAGAGTGCATAGCCTCTAACAATTCCCACATCCTCCAAACCTCACAACATGACATCTCCTCGGACCATGCAGCGCCCCACCCTCACAACCTCAACCAGTCGCACACCAACGGCTACGATATGTCCGTCATGGGGTCAAACCTAGAGGCCACAAGGTCAAAGGTCACCAAGGCAGACAATGCTGGACTGGACAAGCTGATCGATAGAATGCAGACTGGTTTGGATGTGAGTTTTTTCATTATTATCTTTTTTAAAATAATGTTTTGTGGTGGAGGGGTAGGGAATGGGAAGGGGGAAGGTGAGAGTGGGGTCACATCGAGAAAGGTCAAATGTTAGATAAGTGAGCTGCATTATTGGATACGATAAGATGATTTTTTGCTAGAGATGTAAAAGGTCACTAGCTGGATATTGTAAAATTTTGTATAAAATATATAAACATTTGTTTTCTGAGCATAATTCCTACAATCGTCAAATTAGTCCAGTCATTCTCATGTTGACAAGGTGACTTGAACTTTTTTTTTTCTCCCTCACAGCTCAAAGATGTAAAAGCGTCGGAGATTATGGATGTCTACGAACACAAACTTTCAGCTCTTGCAGTAAGTATCCAAAACGATAATGCTTGCTGACTGTAAGCTCAATGTAATGCCTCAGTCACACCTTTGTGTATTTGGCTTGCGTGTTGCTGCGTTTTTATGGCAAGCTGTTCTAACATTTATTCCTATTTCTTGATATCAAGAAATTATTTTCTGTTGTAAAGCAATGGTAATTCTTGATATTAAGAATTCATTTTTTATGCCTCCGTTACGAAGTAGCCGGAGGCATTATGTTTTCGGGTTGTCCGTCCGTCCGTCCGTACGTCCCGTTCTCGTGATCGCGTTATCTGAAGAACCGATTGATGGATTCCTGCCAAACTTTGATCATGTATGTATCTTGCAGAGCCGATGAACTGATTAGATTTTGGGGTCACGAGGTCAAAGGTCAAAGGTCACAGGGCTCATTATATATGCAAAAACAGCTCGTGATCGCGTTATCTCAAGAACCGATAGATGGATTCCTGCCAAACTTTGGTCATGTATGTATCTTGCAGAGCCTATGAACTGATTAGATTTTGGGGTCACGAGGTCAAAGGTCACGGGGCTCATTATGTATGCAAAAACAGCTCGTGATCGCGTTATCTCAAGAACCGACTGATGGATTCCTGCCAAACTTTGATCATGTATGTATCTTGCAGAGCCGATGAACTGATTAGATTTTGGGGTCATGAGGTCAAGGTCAAAGGTCATGCGGCTCATTATGTATGCAAAATAGCTTGTGATTGCATTTTCATTTGAACAGATTGATGGATTCCTGCCAAACTTAAATCATATATGTATCTTGCAGAGTCAATGAACTGAGTAGATTCTTGGGTCATGAGGTCAAAGGTCAAATGTCATGGGCTCATTATGTATGCAAAAATAGCTTGTGAACGCATTCTTATTAGAACTGACAGATGGATTACTATTTAACTCAGGACATCTTGCAGAGCCAATGAGTAGATTTTAGGGTCATGAGGTCAAAGATCAAAGGGTCATATATGTATATGAGAAATTGCTTGTAATCACGATATTCGGAGAACCTGTTAATGGATTACAATGAAACTTGAATTTGAAAAATTTCTTCTGTTTTGGTTTGTACACTTGCTCTATGACGGAGGCATCGTTTTCGACTGCGCGCAGTCGAAGTTCCATCTAGTTTATATCAAGAAATAGGAATAAATGTTAAAACAGCTTGCCATAAATACGCAGCAAAACGCAAGCCAAATACGCAAAGGTGTGACAGAGGCATTACCCTGTGTCAAGCTTGCAGCAATTTCTTGGTCAATCTTGCCGCATGCTAATCTGTAGAGGTGTTGTGGTCTAGAGGATAAGTCTCCAGACTATGAACCACAAGGTACAGGGGTTTGAGTCCTTCCACGGCACGAATGCCCTTTGGCAAAATATTAATCTACATTTGCCACACTTGACCCAGGGGGTGTTTCACAAAGATCCTAAGTAGAACTTAACTCTAAGTTGGACTTAAAAATTATGGAAAGTCATTAGCATCTTTGAAAATATTTGGTAAAAATATTTTTGAAAGGCATAAAATGTTTATTCAAATCATTCATATTTTCTATCATTAAGGAGATTTCATATTCTTGTTGTGGAATTTATAAAATGTGTAAAATACTTGAATTTCTGCTTTTGAGTATATTTCATTTTAAGGCTCCAATGGCTGTCCATAATTTTTAAGTCCAACTTAGAGTTAAGTTCTACTTAGGATCTTTGTGAAACACCCCCCAGGTGTAGTTAGTGGGTACCTGGTAGGATTCATTCCTTGAATGCATTGAGCGCTATGGTTGCTGGAGCTAAAACCGGGGTAATAATATTCAAATTATTTTACAAGCGCGTAGAGATGTTATCATAATGTGATATGTGCTATACAAAAACGGCATGTCATTATGGTGATGAAGTGTTCAGAATTCTCCATGTTACATATAACCTTGCCTTCACCCCAATTTCAAGTGTGGACAACGTCAGTCAAAAATGTGTACTGCTTGGAGATCGATAGAGAAATA
Organism: Strongylocentrotus purpuratus; assembly: GCF_000002235.5. Classification (NCBI taxonomy): domain Eukaryota; kingdom Metazoa; phylum Echinodermata; class Echinoidea; order Camarodonta; family Strongylocentrotidae; genus Strongylocentrotus; species Strongylocentrotus purpuratus. The sequence goes on from NW_022145551.1 coordinate 227,803, forward strand.
ACATTGATATTTGTTGAAAGAGGGGCTCATAATTAATAATCTAGGGGAAAGATTGTCCAAGGATTAATTTTCTGAGGATAATATTGTACAAGAATAAAGGTAAGCCAACCACAATGCATACATTGTGATTACAGTTAACATATTAAAAGTACTGTTCCAATTGTTTCATTTCATTTTCTTTTATATTCTAGACGAAGGAGAGTCATTTGCAGGATCTACTGGAGGCAAAAGCCATGGCCCTAGCCCAAGCAGACAGATTGATTGCTCAGTATAGGTGCAGGAAGGCTCAGGCAGATAACGAGGTAAGAAAAGGGGGGAACGGCCCCATCGAACATATACATCAATAACATGGATGACTTGAAGAGTTTACATCGACGTAACCGCTGTCACAGTGTAATCACATTACGAGTACTCAGTCCTGATTTAAAGAGAAGGTTGAGTTCTGGGAAGAGGTGAAAAACAATTTGTGAGCGTTATCATTGTTATCATGCAAGGGTGGAAGATCATCAGATAAGACATGTTCCTTGAAAAGCATGGCTCTTCAAATGCCTTCATATTCTAAATATGGCACATACCATCGTAAAAATCGGGATGGATTTTTTCGCCATGTGCTCGTGTAGTCCTATATACATCCTTCTGTGTACAGTGCTTGTAACTTTACGAAGACTTGGCCAAATTTCTTATCATTTTGATGATTCCAGAACCTTGCAATACACACAAATATATATAGACAGATGTCTACAACACCAACTTTGTATCCTATGTTAGAGCTAAAGAAAAAAAAAAGAGAACAAGAAAGTTATCGGAATTTCCAGAATGCATCACAATTATTTCACAAGAGGTTTATGTTTAAGTGTCCCAATCTCCAATTCAAAATGATCACAATTCAATGATAACCCCTTCTTTGACGTAGGCTCGCAAGCTACGCTCCATGATCCAAGAGTCGGAGAAGCGGAGCGAGGAGTACCGAGATGAACTTAGCGGGAAGATGGTGGAGAAAGAGAGGATGGCTGGTGAGATGAAGAACATGATGGCTCAGATAGAGAGATTGGAAGCGGTTGCTAGGGAACACGAGAGGTTGACGACCGCTCATGCTGAACTGGGTCAGAGGTAAAACTCATGATTTTTATTACAGTCAAACCTGCTTTAGCGACCAACTGTATAGAAAAACCACCTGTCTATAAAGACCACATTTTTCTCTCCTTGGTTTCTCATTGAAATCTGTACAAAAGTAACCTGGAGATAAAGACCATCCGCCTATCACAACCACTTTTCACATTTTCCTTCAGCGGGCTCTATATACAGGTTTCCCGTAGTAAAGTAGTTAAAGGTAAAGACCAGTTATGGTCATGCGATTGCATTGTGAAAGAAACGTTGTGGAATCGATCAGAAAAGGTTGATCATCTAGCATCTAGCATCTGCAAGGTTCTGGAATCATCAAAATGATAAGAAATTTGGCCCATTCTTTGTAAAATTACAAGCACTATACACAGAAAGATGTATATGGGACTACCCTATATCTCTCACAGACCATGAGAGAAACAAATTTACCAAATATATGAATTAGTAGGCGGTTTCCCGGCAAATTTTTTATCATCATGTATTAGTCAAAACATATTCTTTCACATGATTGGTAATAAGAGCTTCAATTTCATTTTTTGAAATTGGGGCGTTTCCAATACTGGTCTTTACCTTTAAAGGGCAATCCAGCCCTTGTAATAAGTTGATTCGTATGAAAGCAGAAAAATATCAGAAACAGAATGGCAAAAGTTTGAAATGTTGTATTTACTTCTTGACATGTTGATTATCTCCCTGCTTGTTTACTTGATTACTTTCAGGTTAGAGAGCTTGAGAGAAACCTTGGAAGCTGAGAAGCAGGAGAGAGCCAGTCTCCTGGAGCTTCATGAGATGCTGACCAAGCACAGTGAAGCATTGAAAGACAAGCATGAGACGTGAGTAGAATTTACAGCATTTATATGATAGGCTACAATTGGTACATGAGCTATGCATGTACTGCTTACCATAAAATCTGGGGTCTGTATTGTAAGTAGTTGCGATTGATTCAAATCAATTGCAACCTTTTTATAAGATGAGCCCTGGTTATAACAAGTTCAATCAATGTATATATGCAGCAGATCCAATAGTGTTAAGTACAGCAGTTAGCCCAAAATAAGGGGGATGGATGGCATCAATTTGATACCCCCCCCCCTCCCCATATTGTTATTGCTGCTATATGAGGCATGTGAAAACAGAAGAGTTTCTGCAGTTTGGGGAAATAGTGGGAATGTAAGCTTAGGGCAGTTCGGGCAGTTAACTACTCAAAGACGGTACTCTTTGCCAGTAACACTTATAATTTCGCTATCAATTCCAACATCTTTTCCACAGGACAATTGGGCGACTGGAAGAGCTTGAAGGACAACACAAGGGCACGGTCAAGCAGCTCCGTCTGACCGAGGGTCGTCTGGGTGAGCTGCAGGAGGAGCTGAAGGAGACGGAGAGCACCCTCAGGAAGACGGAGAGGGAGAGGGAGGAACTGGAGGCTGCCATTGATAAGCTGAGAGGAGAGCTGGCCAAGGCGGAGCAAGCCAAGAAGAAACTCTCTCAACAGGTGAAAACAAAGTCATAATAATAATTAAAAATGCACAACAGAATACAGAAGGAGTGGAAATGGTGTGCTGGGTTCATAATTGTTAGATCTTAAAAAGTGCTATATGTTTTCGAATTACTGCTGAACCTTTGTATGTTTCTATATTTCTAAGATATGAACATGACCTTTTTCTGTCAGAATTTGTCATAGTTTGTGAGACATAAAATAAAGACCTTTTTTTGGAACGCATTGCTCTTTCTGGTTCATACTGAATTAACAATTGAATGAGATATGATGGAGTAAACTGATGGAAACATTGATAAGTTATTAAAAGTACTTAAAACTTGATGCGGGACTGGATAGGGAGTCACTGTAAATTTCTTAAGAATGGGGATATTGATTCAATGACACCATTGTTGAAGTGAAGATGTATGTGCAACATAGCCCTAACAGTTTCAACCTTTGATGCAAACATTTAATGGAGTTCCAATGTAATATGTTTCCTTCCTAACTCTTTTGTTTCAGGTTTCGAAGCTTGAGACAGATTGCCGGCAGCAGAAGAGCACCATAAGAGAGAAGGACGCCCTCATCAGTCAACAAAAAGAACAGCTTAGTCAACAACAACAACTGACTCTCATGATACACAGTCTGACTAGTAAACAACAACAAGAGAAATAAATGTTGTTGTTTAGTCCATATCTTTGCCCCAATGGGCAAGTTTTATTTTTTACAACAAATACATAAATTCACATTTACCTTTTATCAAAACAATATTTGTATACATTATTCAAATACATGCTTTAAAATTAGCCATCTTAAAGTGAATTCATTTCTTTTTCCATTCATATCATGAATATACTGCTCACCATTATAATATCGTTTTTTTTTTTTAATGAAAAACAGGAAATGTCTTATTAACTCTAGAAAAAAATGTTGCCTTATGAGTACTATAATTCAAGAGAAATAATGTCTGTCGTCATAACAGCATCCCCCCCCCCCAGAAAGTTGCATATTATGTATGGTTAAATGGCGCATTACCTATTTAACATGAATGAAGACTTAATCCCAATTGGGTTTCACACTTGACCTGTACAATGTACAAAATATATCCACAAACTAATTTGGAAATAAAATAGAGTGTAGCTGCATAAAAATCAAGTGATTCCAGGGGCCCGTTTCACAAGCTTTTTTTCAATGACAAATGACAAAAATCAGTGACAAATCTGCTGATAACCAATCAGAAGCAAGGATTTCAGTAGCTTATAACAAATACTGTCATTTGTCACTGATGACAAGTTTTGTGAAATGCTCCCCAGGACAACTCCCTTCCCTCCTCTCAAGGTTGAAAGAGCCTACACCAATAAATGCCTTATCCATGGACACTAGCACCCTGCCTTCATCTAAAACAAGAGGAACCAGATGGAAGGAGAGAGAGAGAGAGAGAGAGAGAGATGGGGGATTAAAGAGAAGCATTGTTATTTTGCTAGTTGATAATTTATTTATTTTCACCATATGAATTATTGAAATTTGCTGTCTCCTAGCATTACACAGACATACAACCACTGCAATGTATGATGAAAACCAAAATATTGAAGCACAAACAAAGAAGAAATTATTGTACATTTTTGTCATTGTATTTCACGCTTTCTTTGATGACATGAAATCAGGTATCTTAGTAAAATTGTAGAAAAGCCTCAGAAGTTCTGCACACTAGAGTTAAGACCCCATTATTTTTTGTCTTGGTCAATTTAAACTGCTGATTGTCAAAGAATGTGCCTCATTTTTTAATTTATATTTATATGTATCTAAATGTTCATACTTTGTAAATATTGTACACATCTATTTTCGGTATTTTGTGCAAAAATTATTTGTAAGCATTAATAGATGTCATTCAAAGATGATATTCATGTGTACATATTCATATTGTAATTACAGCATGTATATCATAATGGAATAAAGCTGTATTTCAATGTGTAAATGTTCCTGTTTAGTTGGAATTTGTGTACGGGTATGTTAATGCTAATATGTACTACAGGAAGTAAGTATGACAGTGCAGACAGGCTGAGGGAGTGAAGAGAGGTAGGGAGGGAGAGGGGGAGGGAGAGGAAGTAAGGGAGACAGAGTGAGAGAGAGAGAGAGAGACAGAGAGAGGTAGGGAGGGAGACAAAGAGAGAGAGAGAGAGGTAGGAAGGGAGACAAAGAGAGAGAGACAGAGAGAGAGAGGTGTAGATGGGAAGAAAGAGAGGTAGGGAGGGAGACACAGAGAGAGACAGACATACACAGAGAGAGACAGACATACACAGAGAGAGGTAGGAAGGGAGACACAGAGGTAGGAAGGGAGACAGAAAGAGAGGTAGGGAGGGAGACAGACAGAGAGGTGAAGGGAGGAAGAAAGAGAGAGAGAGGGAGGGAGACACAGCGAGAGAGAGAGAGAGAGGTAGGGAGGGAGACAGACACACACAGAGGTAGAGAGAGAGAGAGAGACAGAAAGATAGGGAGGGAGAGAGAGAGGTAGGAAGGGAGACATACAGAGAGAGAGAGGTAGGGAGGGAGACAGACAAAGAGGTGTAGGGAGGAAGAAAGAGAGAGAGAAAGGGAGGGAGACACAGCGAGAGAGAGAGAGAGAGAGAGAGAGAGAGAGAGAGAGGTAGGGAGGGAGACAGACACACAGAGAGGTAGAGAGAGAGAGAGAGAGAGAGACAGACAGAAAGATAGGCAGGGAGACAGAGAGGGAGGGAGACAGAGAGAGAGAGAGGGATAGGGAGGGAGACAGAGGGAGAGGTGTAGGGAGGAAGAAAGAGAGAGGGAGGGAGACACATCGAGAGAGAGAGGTAGGGAGGGAGACAGACACACAGAGAGAGAGAGAGAGAGAGAGAGAGAGAGACAGAAAGATAGAGAGAGAGAGAGAGACAGAAAGATAGGGAGGGAGAGAGAGAGGTAGGAAGGGAGACATACAGAGAGAGAGAGAGGTAGGGAGGGAGACACAGCGAGAGAGAGAGAGAGAGAGAGAGAGAGAGAGAAAGGTAGGGAGGGAGACAAAGAGGAAGGGAGGAAGACACAGAGAAAGGTAGGGAGGGAGACAGAGAGGGAGGGAGACAGAGAGAGAGAGAGAGAGAGAGAGAGAGAGGGATAGGGAGGGAGACAGACAGAGATGTGTAGGGAGAAAGAAAGAGAGAGAGAGAGAGAGAGAGAGAGAGAGAGAGAGAGAGAGAGACGCAAACGCAAGGCGATGAGAAAATAAAAGAGGTGTCGTGGTCGAGTGGATACGTCGACGGACTGTCGATATAAGGTCCACGGTTCGAGTCTCGCCGCGGCAAGACATTGATCTACATTTGCCACACTCAACCCAGGTGATATAAATGGGTACCTGACAGGAATTAATTCCTTGAAATGCTAGAGCGCCGCAACGTGACGGACATGTGCGGTATAAAAGAAGCCACCATTATTATTATTATTAAAATTAAAAAAGGGATATACATGAAAGACGTGGAGAAAGAGAGAATAAGTGAAATTAAAGTTGAATCTACTTTGGGACAATAAACATATCGTGCGACTGGAGCGACTTGCTGTTAACTTAAAGAGAAGGTTGAGTTCTGGGAAAAGGTGAAAACTAATTTGTGTTATCATTGTTATTATGCTAGTGTGGAAGAACATCAGATTAAAAATGTTCCCTGAATGCATGGCTCTTCAAAGTGCCTTAATATTCTAAATGATATCAGCATAAAATTCGGGACGGATTTTTATGACACATGTTCTTGTAGTCCCATACATATTTCTGTTTACAGTGCTTGTAACTTTACCAAGACTAGGCAAATTTCTTATGATTTTGATGATTCTAGAACCTTGCAGTACACACCAATACTTGTATGATAGATGGTTTACCTTTTCTGATCGATTTCACACCGTTTCTTTCACAATGCAATCGCAATACCAGAATTGAACTTCAGCTTTAAGCTTTTTAACCAGATAGTTTCAAGGCGATGTTATATGTAGATCCGCGAAAGATTATCTTTCAAACTAAATGGTTACACACACTAAATTGTCAGTGACACGTGCTTGTGGGCACGTGATTGTTTGTACAAGGGCCTGTACATGAAGGGGATGGTCGCCGTATTTGATATACATGATACCTGCAGTGATTAATGCGCACAAGCCTGAAAAGTCCTATTAAAAGCATTACCTTTCAAGTGCGAATATATCCCCCCCCCCCCGCCCCACTCAGTGTTATTTTGGGTACGCATATGCCAGCTTGTTCCCTCTTTTTGAAAGCACCCCCTATCTGAGGGTTGCCAACATTTCCGAACCCTCCTTTCGGCTTTTCGCGGGCTTTTCCTGCATTGGAGACCCCCCTAAATCATGAAAAATGCTCAATGTACCCCCCTGAATTCAGAATAATTTCTCAGGAGTCCAAAGAGATGAGAGAAAAAAGAAAAAAAGACCCCCTTTTTAAAGAAATCTCCGGGTGAAAAGTTAATACACCCCTTTTTTTTTTACAATTTTCGGGCCGGACTTTGTCGCACGAAAAGTACCCCTTTACGGGACATTTTGGTAACACGCATGGGGTCCGTCCGTTCTCGGAGTGGGGGGGGGGGGGGGATATATACCCCTTCTATCCATATTTCTATTAATGAGGATACTTATTATCTAATCGAAATCAATGTAAATAATTTCACGAATGTCTCGCATTGGATATGGACATATTTATCACTTGAGGTGTGAGGAAACGTTATATCATCAGAGAGAAAAATAATTAAACAAAATAAAGAGGGCGTGCCCCCTGATCGAAATTCAGTAGATAAAAAACAGAAAGACGGTGGGGGAGAGATTGGGACTTCAAGCATCACCTTTTACTCAATTGGTAGCCATTTCATCCGCCAAATAAGATCGGTGCCATCCGCTGGTGCCAGCACCCCTCCCCCATTTCTTGGCTTACAACGCCCACGCAGCGCCATTGCAACTCAAGACCTCTCAAAAGTTTATTGTTTAATCTAAAAATGAAACTAATGCATATACGCTCGCTCATAAATAAACAAACCACTCCAATATAAATGAAATAAAATCCATCAGGCCATACAGTCAAACTGGACACGGACAGATGGACAAAGAGCAGAAGCCTCGATTACCGAGCCAAAGTTAGAAGGGACGGTAGCGTAAATATGTCATGATCTAAAAAGAAGTACATAATTATGAACACCTGTGGTTTAATAAACACTGCGCCTTGAAATCAAGACCTACCGTATGAGAATTTAAATGTAGAAAATGTATAAATAGAGGGCTGATGGCATCATGAAAGCCATAGTCAGTGTTCTTCCAGATACTGATCACAAGCAACCAAAGACCACTCCAAGCTGATATCATCAATCTCATCATGGCAGGTCGAATCATTCTCAGCGGACTCTTGGTCATCCTGGTCCTTGCTGCTGTTTGTGCCGCACAGGCTCGTAAGTATGAAAACATTTGAATCATCAGTATGGGGAACTTTGGATACTTTGTAAGCGCTTTATTTGAAATTGCATTTTTCAAAAGATATCACTGGCACTGATTATTGTGCGGTCATTCAGTGTATACAGTTTAGGTCTGTAGGAGACGAGTTAGATACGTGAACGTTTACTACATTTCACAAAGGACTGTATTTAAATTTGTTTTTAGATGGTCCATATTTTTTCTGTTAAATTCGTATAGCAAACGGCAATCGGCCACAGAGACCAAGACCAAGACCAAGACCAGGAAACGGTACAGACCAACCTCGACCGCGACCAGGTAATGGCACCGGCCCACCTCCACCAAGACCTGGTAATGGCACCGGTAACCACTCACTCCCAAGTAACGGCACCGGCCCTCCTCCACCAAGACCCGGTAATGGCACCGGTAACCACTCACTCCCAAGTAACGGCACCGGCCCACCTCCACCAAGACCCGGTAATGGAACCGGTAACCACTCACGTGCTGGCCGAATTGTTAAGCGCGGTAACAGACCCGGTAACCACTCACACCCAAGCAACGGCACCGGCCCTCCTCCATCAAGACCCGGTAATGGCACCGGTAACCACTCACTCCCAAGTAACGGCACCGGCCCACCTCCACCAAGACCCGGTAATGGAACCGGTAACCACTCACTCCCAAGCAACGGCACCGGCCCACCTCCACCAAGACCTGGTAATGGAACCGGTAACCACTCACTCCCAAGCAACGGCACCGGCCCACCTCCACCAAGATCCGGTAATGGAACCGGTAACCACTCACTCCCAACCAACGGCACCGGCCCACCTCCACCAAGACCTGGAAATGGCACTGGCAACCACTCACGTGCCGGCCGAATCGTTAAGCGCGGGCTGTTTTCCTCTAACTTTTCAACCCCACCCCCAGGTAATGGATCCGGTAACCATTCACACCCAAACAACGGTTCTTCCCCTCCTCCTCCGCCACCAAACAACGGTTCTGCCCCTCCTCCTCCGCCACCAAACAACGGTTCTTCCCCTCCTCCTCCACCACCAAACAACGGTTCTTCCCCTCCTCCTCCTCCTCCACCAAACAACGGTTCTTCCCCTCCTCCTCCTCCACCAAACAACGGTTCTTCCCCTCCTCCTCCTCCATCAAACAACGGTTCTTCCCCTCCTCCTCCTCCACCAAACAACGGTTCTTCCCCTCCTCCTCCTCCACCAAACAACGGTTCGGCCCCTCCCCCTCCTCCACCAAACAACGGTTCTTCCCCTCCTCCTCCTCCATCAAACAACGGTTCTTCCCCTCCTCCTCCTCCACCAAACAACGGTTCTTCCCCTCCTCCTCCTCCATCAAACAACGGTTCTTCCCCTCCTCCTCCTCCACCAAACAACGGTTCTTTCCCTCCTCCTCCTCCACCAAACAACGGTTCGGCCCCTCCCCCTCCTCCACCAAACAACGGTTCTGCCCCTCCTTCTCCACCGCCAAGTAACAGCTCTGCCCCTCTGCCGCCTCCCAGTGGACCCCCTCCAACAGGTTAGTAGATTATCCACCTCTTTTATATATTTGGTTATGCAGCAAGGTTATACCCTATGAAAGTAGGAGTGTCGAAGATAATCACACCTTTTTTCTGCAAAACCTGAAAAGGGGAACGATTTTGGAGGGGATACAAATTATGTGAATGATATCACCCCTCCACACACGCACACGCACCTCACATCGTAGTCTAATAGTTTAAATTTAACTGGAGATGCGATAGTCGTGTGTTTGATCCCCGACACGGACTTATATCATTCAGCAAAGGATTTCGTATATATTGTTTCTCTTCACCCAGGTGATAAATTGGTCCCCGCTCGCTGGGATGCGAAAGACATTGTAGCATATGCTCAGCATTGTGACCGATGGTAAAATAATTGTGCCGGGCTTGAGTGCTCCCTGGGCAGTAAAGCATGTGCATACATTGCTTGATTCTCGGAAAGCCTGAATCTAGTAGCCAGAATAATTACATTTTCGTTGCGAGCTTAGAAACATTGTATTAAACGCGTGAATAAATTAGTAAATAAACCTCGAATATTATAATCATTGAAATAATGTTGTTGTCGATTCTGCAGGAGATTCATGTGAGGGTGCATGCGGTGGCATGAACCCCACTGGAGCCTGCTTCTGTGATGCTGCTTGCATGAGCTTTGGTGATTGCTGCCGGGATTACCAGGACGTGTGTCAGGTAAGACTGACATTATTGATTTTTAGGAATACATTCTAGGTGGTACATTGTTGGTTTAAGGTTTAATCGTCAAAGTTCTGACAAGTGAAATAATTTACATTTTTAACAGATAGTGCTATGAAATAAATTATGTGTTTTGATAGACATACAGGATAGTCTCTTCAGAACATGAAATTGCTTTGGAAGAGAGCAAAATCTGAGTAAAAAATGGAATCCTCAAAGCCTTAATGTGAGCGTTAATAATTATGTCACTTTCTCAAAAGACGTAAATTGCGACAAATCAACTTTTACATACTTCACAAATCTTAAAATTTGGTAAAGGTATGAGTGATGAAGTTTTTAACTGAACATATAATATTTTTTCTCATTAAAAGTATGCATTCACAAACATTACTGTGGAAATGATTGTTTAACATTTGAAGTTTCTCAAATAAACGTATTAAATAATAATTCAATACTTTTATGAGGGTTAAACGAAATGTATCGACTGTTAAAGAAAGTCTGCTTCAATATAGATTGCCTTTATACTGCCGTCTGATGTATTTTGACAATTAGTCATAAACCAATCCATCAAACAATTGAACATATTCCAGTTGCCATGTCAAAGACAGTATCACTAAGTTTAAATGCACAGATTATAAAGATGTAATATCATGTTAAGAGTCAGATAGACGAAATAGCAACATGTGAAATGTATTTAAATTCTTTCTGAAGCTAGATGAGTCGTTTAAAGAGACTTGCAACTATGCAAACAAAATTAATTTAACTATTATCTTGCCTTTTGTCTTTTTAGAGCGGGCCTTCTCCTCCGAACCCAAACCAAATATAGAGGAATGAGAATCCACGCTGGAATAGAAGACTGCTGCTCATCAAATGACATCGACTTTAGACTTTTACCATTTACGACAACGAATGGCAACCAATCTTAACAACGAGTTTCCTTTATGATGATACAGGGCTTCTATGTAGTTCTTTTTCTTCTATACGATTATCAAAATGATAAGAGACGAGATTGGGTAAAAAAAAAAAAACGGAATACATGATAATCAAGTGCACATTTACATCACTCGGTTTTTAGTTCATAATTCTTTGATCTGTTGATAAAGTAAGCGACTACATGTTTTTACTTTGCTTCAGAAATAAAGAACTGTGTACTTACAGGATATTATTTAAACCATTGACCTTCGAATTTCTCAAGTCGACAATTGGTCAATATTCATTATCAATTGTGTATTGTAGTGTATTTGCTTCACACTGCAATGACTAAATCTCATTTGAAAAAATTAGTATTCCAGGTAAAATCTTTGATGATTCGAAAATCATCATTACATATTCATTAAACATTTTTTGTTCTTATAAGGATATATCACATCTTTCAATAGGTTGAAATTAAATAGAGGTGATTGATATGTATATGATCATGATAATAAATATTTGCAAAACAAAAACAAAAAGCCTCAAGTGGCTCATTTGTATTTCTTTCTTACATGTCACGTTAATATGTATTATAAGTTTAACATTCTTCATGCTCTTCTCGGGAGGATATGAAATTGATTCGTGTGGGTATACGCCTACATATGAGGGTGGGGTCGTGTGCGGGGGCGGGTGTGTTATAACATACACCCGTACACAACCACACACACACACACACACACACACACATTCTCACATCAGGGCCTTTGTGGGGCACCTGATTGTGGGGTATTTCTGTGCGTTCCAGATATACCTTGTGGTCCCCTACTAGTGGGGTACAACCTGGCGATAACAACCCGGCGGTGTGCTTACGATGTTACCATAAAAAAGTGTGCAAGTTTTAGCACACGCTCACAAAATGTCATTTATGGGGTACCACTTCTAATGCCCCGCAGGGCATAGGACACCGAATATACAGTCATTTGAAAGACTTTACTCTGTGGGGTCCTGAAAAAATACCCCACAAAGTAAAAATGCCTCACAAGGGGTATGTGAAGCGCACATAAAACCCCACAAAAATGCTGAGGTGAGAGCACACACACACACACGCGCGCGCACACACACTTTTGTTCTCCAATAGTTTTGTTTATTGATTCCAAACAATAAAAATCAATCTTTAATAGAAATAAACACACACACACACACACACACGCACGCACGCAAACGCGCATCCACCATGTATGCATGTGAGTATGCAATGATGTACGTAAGGGTTGAACAGAGAGAGAGAGAGAGAGAGAGAGAGGAGAGAGCGGAGAGAGAGAGAGAGAGAGAGAGAGAGAGAAGAGAGAGAGAGAGGGGGGGGGGGTAGGGAGGGAGACAGACACAGAGAGAGAGGTAGGAAGGGAGACAGAGAGAGAGAGAGAGGTGTAGGGAGGAGGAGGAAAGAGAGAGAGAGGGGGAGGGAGACAGAGAGAGAGAGAGAGAGAGAGAATACCTATTTACAGAAGCAGGAGAGGGGTGGAGGCAAAGAGAAAAAGCAGAGGACAGCAAGAATTGATGCACGAACATAAATATGAGGGAAAGAGAGAGAGAGAGAGAGAGAGAGAGAGAGAAAACAAAAAGTGTACAGAATATATAGGGAGGGTTGGAGATTGGAGAAATAGGAAGAGGCAGAAAAGGAAGATGGTGTTGTTGTTGTTGTTGTTGGTAGTAGTTTCATGGCGTTCGTTCAGTATTGAATATAAAGATGCCATATCTTCAGTTATATATTAAGTACCAAAAATATCGAAATAGATCCCAGCGGCAATCGAGATTTATTCGAGTCGCATTCGAGAGGCAATCTAAAGATTCCGAGGGTTTTCGAAGTGCATTCGAGTTAGATTCTTTAAGTACCATAAATATCGAAATAGATTCCGGCGGCAATCGAGGTTTATTCGAGCCGCATTCGAGCGGCAATCTTATGATTCCGACGGCATTCGAAGTGCATACGAGCCGCATACTAAAAAATTTACATGCTAGATTGGAGGTAAAAGCAGCCGTGCTTAAGAGAAGGTTGACTTCTGGGGCAGAGATGAAAGAATTTGTGAGCGTTATCATTGTTATTATGCAAGTGAGGAAGAACATCAGAGAAAAAATGTCCTCTTAATTAATGATGGCTCTTCAAATGCCTTCATATTCTAAATATGACAAATAACAGAATATCACATGTTTGTGTAGATTTACATTTTATATTTTTATACATCTTTCTGTCTACAGTGCTTGTTACTTAAGACTGGGCCAAATTTCTTATCATTTGGATGTCACCGGAACCTTGCAGTACACACCAAACAACAAAAAACGTCCTTGTTTTCACGAAGTGACGGTAGTGAGGAAAATCGTAACGCAAAGTGAATGCAATTTTTTTTCACTACCGTCACTTCGTGAAAACAGTGACGAAAATCCGAACGAGCATTTTGTAGGGTCAAAGTGACTCGGAAACATTGCCTTAGATTCTATATGCATATTTGTATACCTTTTTCCGGCGGCAATCGGGATGCATTGATTCTTACATCCTGGTCGGGACGTTCAAACTGCATTTGAGTCGCATTCGAGCAGCAAACTAAAGATTCCGACAGCATTCGAAGTGGATTCGAGTTGGATTCTTTTAGTACCAAAAATATAGAAATAAATTCCGGCGGCAATCGTGATGCATTACAACTTGCATTCTGGTCGGGACGTTCCAACTGCATTTGAGCCGCATTCGAGCGGCAATCCAAAGATTCCGACGGCATTCGAAGTGCATTCGAGTTGGATTCTTTAAGAAAAATCGAAGAGAGGGGAATGAACCTTTATATACAAGCCTTTAACAAGTTACTAAAATAGTCATAGAATGTGAGATAAAGTATGAGAGAGAAAGAGAGGGAGAGAGAGAGAGAGAGAGACAATTTGGTCACACCTATATCCACTGTACATAATGGTGCGCTATTTGACATCATTGAATTCAAAAATGGTTTTATCATAGCACACACATAGTTCATACAAATACAATTCTACATGAGAGACAGCCATGGCTGGAATATTCATGTTGTTTACATGTTAGGCGCAACAGATAACACTACATGTAAACAAAAATAGCAATCTAATAAATAGGACTTAGATTCTGTAACTAAAAACCATCAACACATTGCACAAGTTATCAAAAATACAACAATTAAAAATATACACCTGTTATCTTTGCTTTATCTTTATTGCTGCGATGGCATTCCTGCGTGATTACATCAGCAATCGGCAAAAGGGGATTTTTCTTTTTCCAATAAATAATCAGTGGAAATAATGATGACGCGAGATAAGGTTTCATTGAACTCTGTTCCCTATTTTTTTCGACAATTTGTAAACCTTGGCGAGCAAATAGATGTGATATCCGTGGCGATATAATGCACTTATCGATAGCGGAATGCATTGTCAAATACGAAAAGCAAACTATAGCGATCTTGCAGGGGCGTGACTATACCAAAGGACAAGAACATATTAGAACATAAGTCCTAGAGAGAGAGAGAGAGAGAGAGAGAGAGAGAGAGAGAGAGAGAGAGGGACCAACAGGGCTTTTCGGACATTCTTTGATCATTACATAACCGATAAGTTTGAACCCGTGTCAAGTGGGAAGGAGGGTGAACGATACGACAGACCTTTAAATGAACTTGTGAATTAGGTCACAACAACTTTGTTCTATCAAAATGTGATAACACTGTTATCATGTTCATGAGATTTAAAAAATCCAGTAAGAAGATAACAGTACATCAACACGTACCTCGGATTGAGCCCCCACCATTTGCCCTCTCCTTCTTCCTCCCCTCCCTCCCCCTCTCCCCCTCTCTCTCTCCCTCTCTCTCTTAAACACACTCTGTCTGTATCTCTCCCTGTGTGTCATTCTGTCTGTTTCTCTCTTTCTCTCCTTTTAGGTTTTATTTCACATTTCGTCGCTGTTTTCACGAAGTGACGGTAGTGAAAAAAAATTGCATTCACTTTGCGTTACGATTTTCCTCACTACCGTCACTTCGTGAAAATAGGGACGATTTATTTACCTCTCGTGTTGAATAACAAGAACATTTACTATTGTATAGTATTTGTTACTAAGATTTTTCAAGTTAATTTATGTAGAATATGAAAACGAGTGGTAAGCAGAGAGAGAGAGAGAGAGGTACGAGAGAAGAGAGAGAGAGAGAGAGAGAGAGAGAGAGATACGAGAGAAGAGAGAGAGAGAGAGAGAGACGGGGAGAGAGAAAGAGATAAAATTATTTCCTTATCATAACAGGTTAAAATAATCTAGGGTCTTGTGTCTAGAATTCCACCCAAACCGGATTTTTGCTTCAAAGCAGAATTATCGCATTTTGATGGCACAAACCTGTTTGATACTTGTTTGATACCTAAAATGGTATCTTATTACTCTGTTAACTTGATAACAAATGTGCACCCTCCCATACCCATTGTTACGTCATGATCTCAGAACGTGACAGAATACCCATATCGTGAATAATTATTGCCTTCTTCATATTAATAGGCAAATATCTTTCCTCTTTAATTATCTATCTATCCATTTATTTATCCATCTATTTATTATCTTCTATCCATTTATACATAATTCTATCTCTTTGTCTAATTATTAATGTATGTACTGTACATTAGATAACTGCGTTATTAATGTATCTATCGTAATTTTATATCTTTGTATTTCATTTCAACACGGAGACACTGTCTTGCTTCAACCAATGGCTGTCCTTCTACAAGTCCGTGCAGAAGAATATTTGTCAATCTATCTATCTTTTTATTAATATTTTCCCCAAAAGGGAGAGGGGAGAAAAGAAAGGGAAAGAAGAGAGGGAGAGACAGAGAGTCAGAGAAGAGACAGAGAGAGAGAGAGAGAGAGAGAGAGAGAGAGAGAGGGGGGAGAGAGGGGTGAGAGAGAGAGAGAGAGAGAGAGAGGGAGAGGGAGATAGAGTCAGCTAGAAAGAGAGAAGGAGACACACACATACAGATTGTGTTTGTGTGTGTGTGCGTGTGTACGTGTGTTTGAGAGAGAGAGGAAAGAGAAAGAGAGAGAGAGAGAGAGAGAAAGGATAGAAAAGGCGGGAAAAGCGTTCGAGAGGAAACTTTGTACTTTGAAATGTTGGGTCGTATTACACAATAGATGGGTAGACAACCTAAACAAACATCACAAGCAAACTATTACGATTAGATGCAAAGTAATTTAATATGAAATCTATTTAACTGCAGGCACGGTCATATTGCATAGAGGCTCGATTCCTCATAAGGCAGTCATTGAATCGGGAGAGAAACGCCACGTCATTATCAACTTTTAGTTTCTCTTTCAACACATTGTGATATATCACCCAAGATGAACAGACAAAAAACAATCGTGCCTTACTCATCATATTCGTATTTGACAGCTAGACAGGATATACAACGGATTTGAAGTACTAGCTGACGTCACAATCGTATTATGTGGCCTCTAAGAAATATGACAACACTCGGGCTATAATTTGTAGGTGTTGTTATATTGAACACTAATTTTGTGCATACGATGTTTGTACAATATTTACATCATTTCGAAAGAGAGTATTTTTTGGCAAACTTAATGAAATTCGAAATACCCTTTTTAGAGACGAAAATATTATAACAATTAATTTTGTGTATATTCATATTATTCTTAACATGTATTTATAGCAATGTACATGATTATATCGTTATATAGGGAAGGATAACCTAAATACATGA
Organism: Strongylocentrotus purpuratus; assembly: GCF_000002235.5. Lineage (NCBI taxonomy): Eukaryota > Metazoa > Echinodermata > Echinoidea > Camarodonta > Strongylocentrotidae > Strongylocentrotus > Strongylocentrotus purpuratus. The sequence goes on from NW_022145551.1 coordinate 244,719, forward strand.
ATATAAAAGACCTCAGTATTCCATCAAAAAAAATGTCACAACTGTTCAAATGGTACAGTGGAATTGTATCCTCATTGTTTTTTACTTTGGTTCTGTATTTATGTCCTAACATTTACGGGGAAATAGTTAATTATGACTTTGTAAAAGTAAAAAATAAGGGTTATATTGAGTTGCATAAACATGTTTATAACGTTTTATATACAATAAGAGAAATGGGGACTCTTCATCGTAATTAGACGTGGTAGAGATCATCAATATTGTAATCCAATTAATTTCAGATCATATCTACATCATAACTGGATGTGTACATCAATCAGTCCCTGTGACTGTGAAAATAAACAATCTGGTTAATAGATAAAAACCGAAACTTCCCCCATAAACTTCAGCAGGCATTACACTGTAAAATGATGGAGTTTCCAACCTAGAAGCCTAATCACATTATTATCAAGTATTATCAAGTCTTATCTTATTAAATTCTTCAGATTTGCATTCACGTATAACTGTTGTTTATTACTATTTTCTTTCCGGGGGGGGGGGGTGGGGATATCATATTTTCAGTAAATATTAAAGCCCTACTGCATTACTTATAGCTACTAGCGCCCTCTATATAGCAAACAATGCCAAATCGGTGATCATTGGTCCCTCATGGTCCCCTTTTTCTTATGTTAATTGAGAGCTGACTTGATGAGATAACCACCTGTCAGTGGCCATGCAGGGAGGTCTAATCCCCCCTGGCCAAACTATTGCAGAGGGGCTTTAAAAACAAACTTTAGTTGATACTTGCAAGTAATAACTCCAATTTGACAAACTGTATTCGTGCATTATTCATGTCACACACGCTGAGAAGGCTGTCAGAAACGAATGTGATTCCGTGTGGAAAGAGAAACTCCCCATCTCCACTCCCTTGTCTCCCAAAACTACCCACAACATTCAGCTCCTCATCGACGACCACGAGCCGATGCCCGATCTGGTCAGCGACCACGGCACCGCGTCCATTCGGCAGCCAGGCGACGCCCGTCGGCCTGATCTCGATGCTTGTCGCTGTACACGGTCGGCCATGTTGTGACGTAGCAGACGACGCTACGAGTTTGACGCGGAGCGGCGGATGCGCGTTATCAACGCGCGCGAGAATAAGCGCGCCAGCGCCATAGTCGCTGACCAGTATCCGGTCCCCAGATTGATCAACTGACGCGTAATATGGACAGACCATAAGGTGTTCGTTTGCGTTGCTGAGAGTGATCGCTTTGGCTTTGGGTTTGCTGTAGTCATTCTTGTCATGAAGATCCAACATCTGCACACAATGGTTGCCTTGGTCGCAGATGAAGACACGGTGACCCTGTGACGTCACACCACGGGGGTCAGTATGGACCGGAAGTTCCAAGGTATGTGCTCGCCTGCCCTCGTCAAACAGGATTACCTGAACGACACAAACATAATATATCAGGATTATTAACACAGTAATGTACCACATAGAAATGAAAATATGACGAGAGAGTATCGATTTTACCTCAAATCCCTAATCCATTCGAATTAAAATATACTTTTTGCTGAAACCTCGGAGATCGTTTCCGTAAGAACTATAGGTCAATTGCTTTTGATGAAACTTAATACTTATTAATTTTGCCATTTTAAATTGCCGAGTCAGGTGTCCCCCTCCAAGACAGCATACATTCCCTCGAACTTAATATTGTATTGATCAAAATAGGACTGTTTAAATCCTCGGTCATTAATATTTTACATCTTTGAATGTTCCTACAAACAAAATGCTATATCACAATTTTTGTTCTAATTAAATCGGATCGTTGACAAATCGTTTAAGTGTACGCCGGGCTTAAGGCATAACTGGTAAACATTGGAGAAGCTAATAAAGATGGACTTGAAAGGAAAACATGAAAACGCTATGGTATACCTGCTTCTGTTGCGAATCCGATACGATGATGCATCCTCCGTCTATCTGTGCGACATCGAATACTCCTTGGGCCTTCACCGAGTCTCCGTCATCTTCCCACACCGTTGTCACACCGGCCACAACTCCGTCCAGACCAACCTGCACGATCCTACCACGACCGCAGTCCGCTACGGCGACCACGCCTTTGTCATCCACACCGTTACCAAGGCAGCAGACTCCGGAAGGTCGCTCAACTTTCGCATCATCCTGCATCAGTGTTTGGTACTTGACTCTATTGGGATGAGGTACTACTTTGCCTTGCGGGTTAAGTGAAATATTTGGTAAGCTCCTCTTGGTCGTACGATCTCGCTTTTTAAGTAGAAGTTTGTCAGACGACTTGACCTGGCGACAGCCTGGATGATCACCAACAGTCTGCTCTGTCGAAGAATCATTTTCGTCGGGCGGGCCTGGTTGACGCCGCTGACCACTTTGCGGTCGTTGACTAGCTGATGCTGCAGTTGGTGGTGGTGGTGGGATGTTTGGAAGAAAGCGACCTGTGTGAAGGTTCTGGATCTCGTCGCCATCTGCTGCCGAGCGAACTTCCCGAGGAGTCACCGGTAACCTGGAGGAGCGATGAGGATTTGGTGAGAGGCTTTGTGTTCTATGAGGCTGCACTGGAACGCGGAGAGACATCGGTCTTCCCCTTTGTGGCGGGCTGGAAGACGACGGTGTGGAGTCATCAAGCGACCAGGATGGAGAGGATGTTGGTGTTCCTACCCGGGACTTGAGAAGCTGAGCTGTCTCACGAAGTGTCGCAAGTTTCTCCACAGCGTCCTTGATGGAACCCTCGACTTCGGAATCGGTGACAACCTCAAGCTCATCCAACTCCGTGGTTGCATTCTCGGTGCTCATTTTTCTCGCCTTCCGCTGGATGTCATCGACCTCGGCCAAAAACGAGTTGATCATAATATCAGAAGTCCTTCCATTCCCCCTGTCACGAACTTTGTCCTGGTGACGCCTCCTACACTCTTTCAGTTGTGCCCTTTCTTTCTCCATCGCCTTCTTCTTAATCTCTATCAAAGCCTTGTTGGCCTTCGTGTTTTGCTTCAAGGACCTGATGATTTTCTTTTTTCTCTTGTCCAATGCGTCGACGATTTCTTCGAAATGTGTCTCGATCAGCTGAACTTTCTTTTCAAGACCTTTCTTGAGCATGAGGAGGACTCTCTCGAAGTGCTTTGAGAGCGGCTTGTAGACAGCGTCGTCGAGATGATAAAGCTTCATCAGCTGGGTCTTGATGATGTCGTGCTTCTCGCTCGAAATCGATGACGACGCCGATGATGATGCGCCCGTCGTCGGGGACGACAGCCATGACTCACTGGATGTCTCGCCTTGATCAGGGTTGGGGGACACGCTTCGAATCTGACAGGTGACGCAAAACACAGAAGTATCACTGCTTTTCACCAAGTCGAGGCAGCTGTGGCAGACACCGTGCCGACATCGAGGTAGTGTATGTGTTACAGCCGAAGATGACTGCAGACAGACAGAGCAACGTGGCCCGTCACGTCGTCTATCCGGTTCGCCATGATCTATCACCTCGATTGTCAGTAGAGAACTGAAATCGTCCACCATTCTTTTGGTTTGTTGTCAATCGTATACTACTAGCGTCTCGGTCTTGGACGTAATCGCTGGATGAGACCAAACAACAGAGTGACTGACAGGGTAGAGTGAGTCAGAATGTGTCTCACTCAAAGTGACAATCGTTTTAGTGAATCCTCGGTCTCAATGTTTGTTTCCTTTTGTTTATTTTGTTGTTATGGGCGAATAGACAAGCGCCCAAAGTTCGTCGTTAACTGATATGCTCGTGCTTCTGAATGTAGCTGAGGTGAGAATCAGTGGCTCAGGGAGGGTCCAGACACTGAGGGGGCACCGGCAGCATGAAGGGAGGGGGGGGGGGGGGGGTTGGGGGGCTACCTCCGTAAATGAAAATGTCAAATTAACAAGGATGATGGTTAGGGAAGGTTTGGTGAGAGGGATCGTATCATATTCTTTTCATGTTTTCTAACTCCTCTCCATCCCCTCTCCCCCCCCCCCCCCCCCCAGGGGGATATGTCGGGCCATTCCCCTGTGTATAGCTACGTCACTGATTGAGGCAATAGGCCTACGTGTTTGGTACGAAACGATTAACTCCTCAAAGAGGGGGTAATGTTCAACCTTCAAAGGACAATCGGTCTTTACATTGCTACACAAATACAATAAATTATTATCAGTGGCTTCGCCTGGCGGGGACCGGAGCTGAGGAGGGTGTAATGGTAGTGTGATACCCTCTTTAAAATATAATTCTGTTTAGAGTCTAGCCCTCGATTCGCAAAAAATTAATGACTTTTTTCAAGTTTATTCCAACGAATCCCTACAGGTTTGGTTTGACAACCGACACCACCCCCCCCCCCCCCCCCTCCTCCACGCTCCGACCATTCAAAATGGTGTTGTGACGTCCCTGATCATATTGCGTCACAAAGTACCACTGTAATTGTGCGGGGAACCCCCTTGCGTTTGCTTCATTGGCACGTGTAGCTGCACGTATAAGGACACTATAAGGGGCCCCAAGGAAACATTGCTGAATTGGGCTTTCCTCCGAGTGTTATCTATGTACATGTATTAATTTTTCATTTTGTAGGCCTATAATTTTCTTTTTGGTTAATATTTTTTATATGATTTCGGAAATAAAAACAACAGGAACAACAAATGTATCTCATGGAGAAAAGAAAATGATATAAAATGGAATGAATAGGGTAGCAGTAGACGCTTTATACAAAGCGAATTTATTTTTCATTTCAGACGATAATAAATGTAATATAATAACAGAAATGAGCATTGAAATATATTTTACATTATTTTTTAGTCATTGTATTGCAAAATTATTTGATTCAGGAAATGAAAAAAAAAACGAACCTACTTGAAAGCAATGTTTGTTAGGTGTAGGTTCGCTCAATAATAAACTTTATACATAATTTTAACTTAATTTTGAAAACAATTACGGAATCAAAAAAAAAATGGCAGACACTAAAAACAAACAATTAACGAGACAAAAACATTTTAGAAACGGTAGCAGGATGACAATATGAGGATGAATGGATGATAGATAAACAAAAATAAGAATGAGAGAGTGACGAACAGAAAAAGGGGAAACAGCAGAAAGAGAAGAAGAAGACAGAGAGAGGGGTAGAGGGAGGGAGAGAGAGAGAGAGAGAGAGAGAGAGAGAGAGAGGGGGGGGGGGGGGAGAGCGAGAAAGAAATGGTGGCCATAGAGGAATCCTTTTTAGTTGGTATTATATGGAGACAAATCATATACAAGTCACAACTTCGATGTGAACAGAATGACCAGGTTATTCATGCTTCACAAGCGTGAGATATTTGCTTTATATTATCGGGTCCAATGTGTGATTTTCTCCCCCAGGGCCCTGTCAAATCGATCCGATAAGTTGATATCAATCTTAATTCAAGAACCTCCAAACATGACAAATATCAAGAAAGAGGCGTTTGTTAGTTTTGTGATTGATTAGAGGACCTCCAACATTGTGGTAGTCAACAAGAATCAGAATCCCCGCTGTTTGTGTATCAGGGTTTTAAAACTTGATACGCTTATGCATTGAAACCTGCAATAGTGAGCACTAATTTTTTGTTGGTCCTCAAAAATTTGAAAAATCGCACCCCCCCCCCCTCTTGAGCGCCAGGGGAGGAGGCCCATCTCCAAAAAAAGAGGTAGAATTAACGTATTTTAACACGTTTTTCCCCCAGGCCCCCCCCCTGGATCCGCCACTGAAGGAACCTGTCTACAAAGACCACTTTTTGTGTTTCCCTTGAATCGCTAGGTTTGACTGTATTTTGATTAGCAATACTCCAGCGGCCATCAACGTGTACACCATAAAAATTTAATCCCAATGAACGGAAAGAAGAAATTATTTGAATGCTTGAGCGCCTTTTCATGGTAGTTCGGCTAAACCCGGGGTAATAATTATGATTGCAAGGCCCCTCAGGGACCACAGTATTAATACTAATGAGGCTGCCCTATGTAAACAAGACATCATTATTATCATTGTTATTATCATTATTAATACTCTTTTTTCTAAGATCAGTCCCACGTCCACATTTTGAAGTTGAGCATAGATCCCCATAAGGCGTTTAAAAAAAGATGTTGTATTGCCTTTTGCGACCGCCCCCAAAATCTTGAAATATACGGTCGACTTAAAAAAAAAAGTTTTTTAATTTTTTTTTTAACCGTTATAAAAGAAAAAAACTGTTTAATGAATACAAAAATATGTATTAAAAGCATTTAAAACGGAGAAATATCAGCCCAAAGAGGGAGAACAAAATGGTTTTGGCACCTAAAGGGCAATACAACATTTTGTTTAAAGGCCTTTTTTGATGCCCCTCCCCTCCCCTCCCCGCACTTGGATACGCCGATGTATCAATGCCACACGAATGCATCGTAGTCATCAACAGGATTACGCTGTTGATATGGACACATCTAATTATGCGGCGCTGGTAATGCTGGGTAATAATAATGACAGGGCCATTAGCATTGATACTGGTGTGGCTACCTTAATTGTGTAAATAAGATAGATAACAGAGGCGAGAGGTGTATATAGAGGGGGTGAATAGATCAGTTCACGGTAAGCACATGTCCTAAATTACTCCGAATATCCAAAGATCTTCAAAACATGAAGAGGTCCCACTTTGTACATTTTGAAATAGATAGATATAGATATATACTTTATTGTCTTCTTCCTGAAAAGTAGAAGCTTCCTCCCAGGTGATCATACATAAAATTACACAACTTATTCAAAATTTATAATATATAAATACAATCACATCAAAATATAAAATGCATAAAAAGTATGAATAAATAAATAATACATATAATACAAATGACAAAGAACATAAGGATAAAGGGAAGAAGACAAAAAGAAAGAAATATAGAAGAAAAAATAGGAAGAGGGGATTAAAGGAGAATGTAGTCCCGGGGTAAGTAACTAAAAAATCCTACAACGATAGAGGTGCTACATACATAGCCTTTAGTTGTTTCCTCCTGTATAAATACTTCCACCTGTGTATCATGGAGTGCACTGCTTGTGCAGAAATGAATAATGATTACATAAATTTCATGAGCACGTATCCAGTATTTTGTCTCCGAGTATTCGGTCTGCATTGACCTTTATCTGCTCATGCTCAGACTGCAACTTTGAACTGGCTTATTTGCCTTATAAAAGGGAAAATCCCGTCCCTGTCGATCCCCTCCCTCGAATTCCGCCCTCGAATTCCGCCCTCGAATTCCGCCCATGCCCCCAAAATTACCATGTTTGACAGTTTTGTACTCTTGGAATGGTTAGCTTCCCAGATTAGGTTTTTGTTCATGCATATTTCATGAGGATTCATTGTCTTAATGTCATCCAGTCTTGATAAACGATATTGGAATAGCCTATTTGTTGTTGCGGCGCCCCAGGGATGCTTAACGTTTGTCCAGTAATGGCGCTTTTACACCCACGTAGGATATCTCCTCCCTCACGATGATGCTCTAAGGTAAAACATAAGGGACCTTTTCTTAATTAATATTTCATAATTTGAGTGCCTGATCTATAGAAATTCTTTTAAATCATTTTATCCTTTAGCTCCTTATATTATTGTATATTTCTAGCTTAAAAGGAATGTCCACGACCAGGGCTTTTGCTAGAAAAAGATTTAAGGGGGGGGGGGTTAAAGACCCCACCACACCCCCCCCCCCCCTACATTGAGGCGTCATGACGATGACTGAGTACTATCTACGGCCGTAGGGGTGAATCCACGTAATTGTGTTGTCAGTATTAATTAGGGATATTCTCACTAGCAGTAGAAATCCACGCTTAAAGAGTATTCAACCACGGTTTGGAGTGATTTCCCCAATAAAGACTTATCAACTATCAAATTATATTCTTTCCCTCTTCTTCTTCATTCTTCTTCTTCTCCTTCTTCCTTTCCTTCCTCTCTTTCTCTCCTCCTTCTTCATATCTTTCTTCTTCTCCTTCTCTTTCTCCTTCTTTTCCTCCTCCGTCTCCTTCTTCTCTGTCTTCTTCTCCTCCTCCTTCTCACCTCCTTCTCACCTTCTTTTCCTCCTCCGTCTCCTTCTTCTCTGTCTTCTTCTCCTCCTCCTTCTCACCTCCTTCTCACCTTCTTTTCCTTCTTCTTCCCCTCCTTCTCCTTTTTATATTTGTGCTTGTGAAAGATTCTTGAAACATGTGCCCCCAACCAATACCCCCCCCCCCTATTGTGCCTCCCATCGAAGTCATAAAAACTTCCAATAACATCTTAACTGAGTAGGTTTAGTCCTTTTTAATGTTAAAAGTCATTTTCAATATTCATAATAATTGTTCCGTCTTCTTTAATGCATCTCACTCACATCCATACATCCTATTAGAGGTATTTGTGAATATCATTTATATCACTCATGCGCTCATAATCACTCAATTCATAGCGTTCAACCTACATTCTAATGGCTTTTCATAATATTTCGATGCGATAATGGACTCCTCCTGAGACACCTTTGTTTAGAGGTATCATCATCCCCATTAAACTTGTACACAATAAAATGACAGGTCCCCGCGCGGAATTCATAAGTAAATTGTAAAATGATCGCGCAGAGTACTTTAGTAAATGCATGTATGCAGCGAGGTTTCTAAAAGAAAAGACGGTTTTGTTAAAGTGAATTATGGATCTACCACTCCGAGGTTTTGTTCACCTTTTGAAAATTAAAAGCTTTACTGTAGAGTCTCTATCGAACTGATACCTCCCCCGCTGTAGACTATATGTCTTACGCGCTGAATTGAATCCTCTCTCAACGAAACTTCGAAGGAACTACAATCGTGTGAATAGGAATCGATGGATTAAGTTTCTCATAATTTGTTAACAATGATTGTCCGATGGCGCTTTCGAACTGGTACTCAAAAACCTCAGTTAGTGAACGAAGAGAAAATGTTGCATTTGTGATATTTCGAGCCTGAAACGGGTACTGCAGCGTTCGAAAGATGGCTATCAACCGCGAAGTGTTTATCGCATTCTATGCCATTCTGATATGTCTCGGTGTACCAGGCAACGTCATGATATTAGCAGGATACTCCAGGAAGAAAGTTAAGAACGGCACTGATATTTTCATCATGGGTCTCGCAGAAGTCGATTTGTTCTCATCCCTCTTTATCATAGCCAAGTTTCGTCCTTGGGCGAGTAGCAACAGTTTCTGCCAGTTTCAATTCTTCTTCACCGTATGGATAGCCGTTGCCCAAATGGCGGTGACTCTCGCGATAAGTGTCGACCGGTTCTTCGCAGTTTGTCGGCCGATCCACCGACGACCGCGCGTCAAAACTGCTATAGCCATCATGGTACTCTGCCTGCTTGGTACCTTGCTGCTGTCTGGCCCATCCTTAGCTGCGGCGCGGTATGACCCGGTCATCAAGGATTGCCTGTACAGCCCGGAATTGAAATGGTTTACAACCTACGACCGATATGTTGTCCAGAGCTTTATGGTGCTCGTGCCTTGCCTTTTGACCGCGGTGTATACACGTATCGTCTTTGCGTTGCGTCGGCAGACGAAGATCCGAGCAGCTCTAACCGCCAGCGAACCCTCGAGAACAGTTGCGGAAGGCAACGCGGCTCTACCCGGTGTCTCCGGTAGTGGTCCCGGTCAAAGTGCGTCATGTTCTGCTGATACCAACGAAAGGAACTCATCAGACAGGGAACATGTCTTAAGAAAGTTCTTGTCTCTCTCTAACGCCAAGCCTAATGATACCCTAGAAGAAGTTCATCCTGCAAATAAACCGGTAAATACCGCAGCCCAGTCACTACCTCCAGGCAGAAACGTCTCCGCAACGCAACCGGGTACTGCTACCGCTACCGCTCCGGTAGATACAACCGCTGCTGGGCGGCAAGGGGAGAATCGTCTGACGCTGATGCTTGGCTGGGTGACCGCGTTTTACGTCGTCAGTTGGTTACCGGCGATCATAGGACGTTACCTCCCGGTTGAAATACGTCGTGATTTCATGAGCCGATCGGATTTACACCACACTGTATACGCCATATTTTTTCGTCTGTACGAAATCAACTCGGCCATTAACATTTTCATTTACTGGCCACTCAACAGGCGCTTTCGACAGAATTGTAAAGAGATTTTCATTCAAATCAAGAATTGTACATCATGATGAAAGTAGCATCTCATATAATCACATTCAACAGTGTTTTAAATAAATTTGTATTCACATTAAAAATTCTTCATAATGAAACCTAAAACATATTATTATAATTTAGAAGAAGTTTTGTACACCCTCACAGCTTTGTGAGTAGAATTGCCCTTTAAAATGCCTTATGTGTCTCATCTCATGTACATCTCACGTGTCTCCTATCTGTACGGGAGAAAGCATTAGTGTCTTGCCTTCGAAGAACTCTAATATCACAAATGTTAATAGAATTATTTTTAACTGTGAACCGAGGTTCTTGCCTTTTTTTGTAAATATTATGTTATATAATTCTGTATCTTTTATTTCAGTGTTAAATACCAAAGCTTTGTATTTAATCACAGTACATACTTCAGCCTAGATGTAGAAAAGCTTTAGCTTAAATATGTATTCAATAGTTATTCATATTTATAATTTATTCATTACATTTTCATTCATTGCTGTGATACTTTTGTGTACTAGGGCCCTGTCTTACAAAGAGTTGATATTGATCCGAATCAATATCAAGTCCCTAAATCAATCACAAGTTTGCAGTCTCCCATCTCTTAGTTGTGATTGATATCAATCACAAATAAGTTGCGATTGATATCAATTCTTTGTAATACAGGCCCCAGATCAGACACGATTAGCACTAAATGCTATTTTCTGGTCCCATTTATCCTTTCAATGTTAAACATTCACTTTTGATTGTTATATTGATGTACTTTTTGTTTGAATAATAAACTTCAAACTCAACTCAAACTCAAACTCAAACATTATAATCACATTCAAATCCACTCCCACCAAATTGATTCAAAGTCGGTTACACTACTAAATTGTAGATTCTGTAGAAATGGATATCTTCGAATCATCGGGTCACCGCGTCCGGTCGGGTTGTCGTGTAACATGACCTTTAGTGAAACGATAGCGGAAGATGACGCGATCCTTCGTAGATTTGCCGTAGGGCTTTCACCAAGTGTCGGGTTAATTGGACTAGATCATTTGTAGATAAGAGTGTTTTATTTCACAAACACTACCCCGACATTTTGTAGATGAGAGTGTTTTATTTTATAAACATTACCCGACATTTTGTGAATAAAGGGGCAAAAGGTCGGGTAACACGACCACCGACCCGACGCGATTACCCGATGGTTCGAAATAAGCCGTATAAACCATGTTCGCATTACGTAATACGTCTTTATGTTCGCACATTTCAGTAGGTGATAAACAACAAATTGAAGAAAATCCATAATTCTGGGCCCCGGCTTTATTAAGGAGTCGTTTTTGGTCCAAATTAATCGCAATTCCTCCTATCAATCGCAAGTTTAAAGTCCCCTATTTCTTATATGTACTTAAGACGGGGCCCTGATATTATTTGTACACGAATACACGATTAAATAGTGATTATCGTGATCTTGAGTAATACTCATATATTTTGTTTCATACATTATGCTAAATCATGAATATGAAAATAAGTCATCTCTGTCTTAATTATTAAGTAAAATCTTCCCCAGAAAGTTTAAGTGTTTCTTATTGAATCCATGAAATAATTGTATTTACTCATAAGCTGTCACATGGATTATCATACTTGTAAATATTCATAATTATGCATTTTCTTTCTTTCCTTTCCTTTCAAATGTTATAAATGACATTTAACTTAAGCATGGAGCTAGTATTTGACATGGCCCTCTTTTGGCTCCTCCACTAATCACCCTTTTTCTCGCTTTTTGTATATTGTCTAAAGTGGAAGGCCACAATGATATCAAGTTGGTTTTAAAAGAAGCAGAGAAATTATAAACACAAATAAGTGAAAGTTGAGCAAGATTCGATTAAAAATAAGAAAGTTATGAATCTTTGAATTTGCAAACCATCAATCACAAATTGGCAACTCTGTGACTTATCGTTAAATGTCCTCTCCTATTTGCTCTATATAAACAATTTCATACACTATTATTTTCTTAGTTGCTAATGGCGGAATAGATTTCTGTCATGATAGGAGTTCAATGTATAGAAACATATTTGCAATAATTATGTGTACGGTGCATGTATGGCTGTTCCTTTTTTAATACCCACTTGGGTATGGGTGGACCTCTCAAGATACGTCACAGAGTTGCCAATTTGTGATTGATAGATCGCAACTTCATAAATCCATAACTTTTTCAAATTTGTAATCGGACTTTGCTCAAACTGTCACTGACCTGTTCCTCTAATTATGTTTCTGTTTTTTATTAAAACCAACTTAACATCAGGGTGGACTTTCACTTTAAGTATGTATTTATGTGTATGCGTTAAGTTATTATAACTTGTATTATTATGATTTATTGTCATATTTTGATGAGTGGAAATAAACTCGAAACTTGAACCTAAAAAATTACAAAGGAAGGATATTTATGCGCAATACGTATCAATAGTTTTCGTTTAGCTCAGTTATATTAAAAGCAAATTCTACATATTAATCTTTACGAAACATCTTTTTCAATTCATAATAATTATGTAACAGTATATAAATCATGGCAGAAATTGAAAATGTAGATATTAGCTGATGTGATGTTACCTGAATTTTATACAATGAAGCTCAGAATAATTATAAAGTAACTATTATTTGTTCTTTTTGGTAAATGTACTCACTAATAAATGGAAAGACGACTTTTCGCAGGCAATGTGTGCCGCGCAAAGCTATTTGGTATAGTTGTATATAATTGCAAATTTTGTGCAATCATCACTAGGATTTAAAAAAGAATGTAAAACTTGCTCCTATAAAATAAAAGCGTGTTCATAAACTAATATTAGCATGATAAACGAGGTCAAGGTTGCGTTAGTTGCCTGTCGGAATTTTGGTTTCTTTTTTGTTTTTGCCATGTTTTTAATTTAAAACCTGTCTGCACTAGTTTGGCCAGGAGGGATTAGACCTCCCTGCTAGTCACTGGCAAGTGGTTATCTCATCAAATCAGCTCTTAATTAACATAAGAAAAAGTGGACCATGGGGATCAACGGTCACCACTGCATGGTTGGCTATACAGAGGGCGCAAGTAGCTACAAGGAGTGCAGACAGGCTTTAAGTTCACAAATCAAAATGTCTACTTCTCATAAAGAGTGGACTGAACTCAAATCACATCACCCCACTGAATGAGGCACACTAGACAATGCTTGTAACGTGTCATTTTTCAAAAGGTGCACTTATCTCCGAAAATGAAGAGAGAAAAAACAAACATCCTGTGTTATTTCGGAATTTAATTCAATTCAATTCAATTCAATTCAATTTCGGTTTATTAATATCAACATATACAATGTACAATGCAGTAGTCCAGGGACCAATAATGCAATGTTTACATAAAATGTGCATAAACACAGAAATGATCATATAAATGTATAATAAAAGTGATAAAAGATAAAGTTAAATTTATTGTTCATACCTAAAGTTATATACATATATAAAAAATGATAATAGATGGATGATAATAAATGTTGAACCAGTTATTGCAAGTACAAATAATCTTTAAATTAAACAATTATTAAAAAATATATATATAGAGGGAGAGAGAGAGAGAGGAAATTATTATATTGCAATTGTTAACATGAGATCCATAGATTGAAAAAATATACATACAGGTGTATCTGTTGTGTGACAGGTAAGGTCAAATTATGTTGAGTAGAATTATTACATTAAGAATATATCCTTAAAGCATTTCATATAAAGTGATGTATAGTGCCCATGAGCATACACAAATTCTCATAACTGTTGAGTTTCCACATTCAATTTTAAATTGGAGTGAGTTACAATTATGTTATTGCAGCAGAATTATACACGGTGGTTTAAGAACAACTTTAAAAGAAAAATGAAGAGCACTCAATGAATGTGCACGGAATTTTGAATTTTGGATCGATCTTGAGTTCAATTAAACAAAGTAACAAAACAATAACTCCAATATTATTCAAAAAGAGAAGAAAAACAAATATGATACATTACTATAGATGATCTACAACTGAGCATTGACCAGTTTGACATGTGTGGGGACACTTGATTTTCTATATCGTTCAGTTCTTGCATAAGGACGAATCTTCAACCTTCCTCACTTTCGGAATTAAAAACTTTCAGGATAATTAACCTTATTTCATTTCCGAATTATTAGCCTTCGGACAAACAAACCGTTGGAATAACAAAATTGTGGGATGATGAATCTTAGGAGTATTTTCGAACTCGTGAAACCTATTTCACTATCGGAAATATGGATCCTCTGATGCGGAAATTTTGTGTTTTAAAATTATGAACCATCAGAATAGAAAGAACCTACGGAAAAAAACGAGTGCCTCCCGTAATTATATATTTTCAATCATGCAAGAGCACTTATCTCCTAGTAGTATCGTCCTTGATGATCTTGTGTCGGAAGCTTTTATCAAATTGCTCGAAAATATGAATTAATTAATTTCCAAGCAGAAATACGAGTAACTGCCGTATTGTGTTTTCATTTCAATGGATCTCGCTTCAAAAGCTGAATGTTATCCGTCCAATCTCACATATTATAAGAGCAACACGAATGTAATATGGTGATAATGATAAAAGCATTTTCAAAAGTGTTAAAAAAATTAAACGAAAAGCATTTCAAGTTGTTTTCAATTTAGTTCATAATAATATACTTATGTCGCAGTTCTACTTCAGGCAAATCGACGCCTCGTTTGCAGCGAGCTATATTTTGTGTATTTACACTTGAATAGAAAATATCTGGCAATATGTTCAAAATAGATCATGTGTACTTGTTGTTGTTGTTGCTCATGTTGTTGCTACTCTGTCTTTAAAGTTTTACATTGTTCCATATTTTGTTCTAAATGATTGTATAGTTTGTTAGCTTCGGATTAGCCCTTCATAAGCTTTTGGCCTTTGCTAGTTCCTATAAATTATACATTTGTCATGTTATCTATTTGTCTTTACTGCATTTCTAATGTAATATTTCGATTTTAGTTGTTTCTGCATTGTTTTACACATTTCACTGTTTTCATGAGTTTGTTGGGAATAAATGAATTTAAATGAATTGAACTTATTTGAATACTTTTTACCCTTTACAAACACGATTGCAAAGACTTTCGAGGAATCAGCTGAAGTACAATTCAATTAAATTCAATACCCTATGCAATAGCAATCATATTCGTATTACGTAGTACGTCATTGTGATGTAATTAACTCCTTGAAATGCCAGAGCGCCTTAATGACAGCCCAGGTAATCATTTCCAAAGCTCTTTGTAGGCGCATAGAGGCGTGATAATGTGATATGCGTTATACAAGAACCGAATATTATTATTATTACTATTATTATTATTACTATTAATATTACTATTATTTATGTTCACACATTTCAATAGATGACGGACAAGGCTACCGATAATTGCCATTCGTTTATTTCTCGACAGAATTTGAGACCCTTTTTTAAACAATCTGTTTTTGGAACTAATAAAAATGTAGGCAATTGCCATAATTCATACCAGAACACATTCAGATATTTCCTTTCATTTTCAT
Source organism: Strongylocentrotus purpuratus (assembly GCF_000002235.5). Classification (NCBI taxonomy): domain Eukaryota; kingdom Metazoa; phylum Echinodermata; class Echinoidea; order Camarodonta; family Strongylocentrotidae; genus Strongylocentrotus; species Strongylocentrotus purpuratus. Next base: position 260,350 of record NW_022145551.1, read on the forward strand.
TTGATTTATAATTAATTTTCATTCCCAACAAGTTACAAAATTCGCAACTATAAGTGCTTTGCAATATCTATACAATATATAATTACATTCAAAATAAAGAGAAATCAATACAAAAATGTGTACCTTTGAAAAAGATAAAAAGTAGAAGAATTATTTATGAAACACGTCCTTAACTGCTGAGTATATTTCCAGGTGCGCAAATCCCGCATCCATTTGATGTAAATTGTGTCCTTTGGCAAGCTTAGAGGATATTTCTGCTGAGCCCTTATTGCATAGATGCCCTTTTCCGTCAAAGTTTCAAAGTGCTTAAAGATCATACGTATGATCATATTCAATTTGCTTTCTTGATTTCAAACTCAAACGTAGAATTAAATGTGGGCGTTCCTTTTTTCATATTGACGAAGAAAAAATGGGGTGATTATATTGAGATGCGATGAAGAATTGGTTGGTTTTTAAACGGATATAACTACACGCATAGAAAGCGCGAAATCTAACATAAATACGGGAAGCAAAAAGGGAGAAAAAAAAATTTCATTGTGCAAATTAAAAAAAAATTCTTTATCTATCATCTAAATGAATTCACTTTCAAGAAAATCATTCCTCCACGAATGATTTATGAAGGATAAATGATATTTTGTTGAAATAGGAATGATTTTCTTGAAATTAAAATCATTTTGACGATAGACAAATCATTTTGTTTTAAAGATAAATTTTCCATTTTGGCTCGCGATAGAAAGAACATGGAAATGCAGGGTCTGATGATGTTTCAATACGAATGTAGTGAACAACTCTGGAAAAGGTGCGGTGAACCACATTAATGTGGAGAGACAAGATACGCCCCAGGGAAAAAAACAAACAGGTAAAACACGTTAATTTTACCCTTTTTTATATGGGCCCCCTCTCCTGGCGCTCGAGTGGGGGGGGGGGGGGGGGGGGGGGGGGCGATTTTTCAAATTTTAGAGAGCCCCCTCCCCCCATAAAAACAAAATTAGTGCTCGCTATCTCTCTCCCCCCCCCCCCCCCCCCACTGATCACTGAGCGAATTATCGGCCGTCGAGATTTTCAAATTTTCGGGAGCAAAACTTAAAAAAAAAAAATAGTGCTCCTTACCCCCACCCCCCCCCCCCCTCCCCGCGCTTATTCACCGGCTGGCTGTTTCACCGCTAAATATTTTCTCACGAATTGGGCTCCCTCTTTGGCCCCCTCCCCTGCCGCCGGCAGGATCCGCCCCTGAGAGTGGGGACGTGGGGAGACGCAATTACCATCAAAAATAGAATCTATTAAACAATTCTGAACTTCAAAAATTCATAATTTTGAGAAGACAGAAATAAGCAACAACATTCAAAAGATTAACAACAAAATATGTATCATCACTGGGCGCAGATTTAAGGCGTTCACTACTGAAATGTCTAACCCCGATAAGCATAATACAGGGACAACCCGGTACCAGCAGACAAAGGGCTAAAGGCCGATGGCAACAATAAGGGGTGCCTCTTTGTAATCCGATCCGAGTAAGAAGCTTTTCACTTTCTTTTGAACATTCATTTCCTGAATGCTGAATCCCATAAGGCTCTTTCGATCTGCTTTGATTAGTATAGCACTCTCCTTTTTTAACAAAAGGTTGCACTTTTTAAAAAAAAAGAATTAGAGATTTTCACTTCACAAGGCCTATTGTTCTTTATCCTATCTTCTGCATTTACAGAGAGGGAGGATGTGCAATATTATCCTGGCATTTTCTGAAAGTACATTGTTACCTACGACAAAGCACTAAGGTGCATTAAGCTAAAAAGCGAGCTTCCTCTATTATTCGAGATTTTATTTGAAGCAATGAATATTATTGCAGATATTCCAATGACGGCAGTTTCCAGCAATCAATTAAATAGGGGCGTTCACACTTACAGAAAAAAAAATGATTTAATAATCTATCTTAGCATCGCGATCCAAACATCATTTTTTGTGTGTTTGTGGACAGAATCATTTGCGATTTTTCAAAATATTTTTTTTTTCAGAAAAAAAGTGTGTGTGAATAGTACTGAGAATCAAAAATCGATTAATTCAATCCCAGGATTCCAAGCGCGCTTACATCGTCGAGATTCACGCATGTGCAGTTCGGACGTTTTTGCCGTCGAACGAGAATTCTCCCTGAGTGTGAAGGGTCGCTCCCCCCCCCCCCCCCAAAAAAAAAAAAATATTTGCATCGCTATCCAAATCGCACTAATTGTTATGTGTGAACGGGCCTAATGTAGCACACGCATGGAAGGACGAGTCACAACATATTCTTATATAATTGTAAAGACAAAAATATATATAAAAAATCAGTCCGGTTCGTGGTAAGATGTAAAAAGGAGACGAAGAAGAAAAGGAAGAAAAAGAAGAAAAGGAAAAAGGCCGAAGCATTACTTTCCATTGTTTACTTTTAATTAATTCACGCGAGAGTTATGAATAACAAGGAGTGCATCAAATGAAAGAAGAGAAACGGAGCTTTTAATACGTATATATATCATCTAAGAAATTATCAATTATGATAAAAAATTCTGCCATGAAATCCGATTCCTTTGTTCTGGGACACACATACTTGATTTATAGTGTTTCCTGACGTAGCAATAGTTATCTGAACATGATTATAATAATGATGCTTCTGAAGCAATTGAAAAAGGAAATAATTATCGAGAAAAATCCAAAACACATTTGGGGAATCGTCAAATATTATGGAAGAGCATAATTATAGTGTTTCACTGTAACCTCAAAATGGACGAGTCTTTTTCATTCGTAAAAAGGAGAAAAAAAAGGCTCAGTGTTAAAGGGATCCGTTAACTTTGTCTCAGATCCTTAAAAAAATATCTCATGCTGCAATCATAATGATAAATGAATACATGAATCCCATGACATTTACAAGCCGATCGCCTGTCTAATTATCAGGATATTTATGATTGGAAATCGAAATCAAAATTAGTATGGTAAAACCGGTCACTCAAAGATTTTAAAACTTTTTCGAGGAACCTCATGATCATTTTGAGACGCAATTCTTTTAGGGCTTCAATATTTCACCCCGGTATTACATCATATTACAAACACTGATAGCACGTAGGGCCATGAATCTCAGATTTAACATTGTTAAACGATGCCTTTAAGCCAAATACGGTAGTACCAAGATATTGTGCAAAAACGTGGGGCTGGAGGGAGTTGCCTTTGACTCACCTTCTGATATGCGATGTAAAAAGGAACATATAAACAAATGTAATCAAACAAATAGCTACAAGATTTGCTGAAGTAAAAGTGCGGTTAACTCTATATTGAAAGATGTGTGTGTGAGAGAAGAGAGAGAGAGAGAGAGAGAGAGAGAGAGAGAGAGACTTAAAGGAAACGTCAAAAATTGAGTACTGATCAAGATTAATGTGTCAGATCAGGTTGGCTGAAGTAAGTAGAAGATAAGTGTTCGTGATGAATAATGCATTATTTCCTTTTAACCGCTATAAATAAGGGCTGACAAGCAAACCTGGACCAATAGGTTCAGTTACTAGATACTTAAGCGAAACAAAACGATAATAATTTACGGTTGCTTTTCTGAAGGCCAGTTACTGTTGTTGTTGTTGTTGTTGTTATCATTCAGTTTAAGATTTGCAATCTCTCCAAGATTATTTAAGCCACTCTTCAGAGGCTGTTGGTTATTACTGAGTATGAAGGGGGAGAAAGTCGAACTTAAAGGTACTATGTCCCTTTTGCAGCCAACCTCAAATTCTGTAGAACGTTGCAGGAATTATGAATATGTCATGTATGTCCTATCTGTGAAATTTAAATGTTAGCAGTGTCCTAATATTCAAATTATGCAAGGAAACCCGTTTACTTGCTAGACTTCATGAGTGACTGACTTGCTTTTTTCTTCTTTGGTAATAACATACATAAAATGAGCTGTAAAGGGTACATGAGCAATAATGTCTACATCAATAACCCATTTCTTATGATGGCAAAATTAAACTGATTGAATCTTTGCGCAGCATAAAACATATGACCATTCAGTACAATGGTCTGAAAATCAAGACTATTACTTATTGGCTCTATAGCTCCTAAGTCGATTTGACAACTAATAGTCGTTATTTTCCCACTTGAAGACATTTTCAAGCCCCACCTTTTTTTAGGGAAGTTCTAAATTAGTATTATCTTTCAAATGCCGTTGGAATTTAACCTTTTCATTTTTTGGGCTGCAAATGGGACATAGTACCTTTAAGAGGATGATGGTTTCTCTCGTTTTCACTCCATAATCAGGACCTTGGCTTGTCATAAGTTTGGTGATGTGGAATAAGAACCTCTTTGCATGGGTTCGGCTCTTTCGGTTCACCTCAGTCATAACAGTTCACTAGTTGTTTTCTTGTGTACGTGTGTACAAAAGAATAAATGAGTGAATAGCGCACATGATCTTTATTTTCCTTTTAAGATGACCTTTCTGACTGAATAACATAAATATGGGTGAACAGTACTTTTTTTTATCATTTCGTTATTCTTTCCAGCTGAGCATGATCCTTCGCTGGTAGGATAATTCTCATTGCAATTCAATTTGCCATTTTCAGTAATGTAACAAAAATAACTGATGCATTATAGTGTGCCTTCGTGAAGCGCCTCGATTATTTCATTCACCTGTTACGAATAAACGTATCTCAAAAGTCAGAACTCAAATTGCATGCAGTAGTTGTTGCTAGGTAGGACAAACATCATGGCTTGCTCTTCCTAACAATACGTAATAGCTAGGCCTATTATGCAATTTGCATTCTGATTTGTAATATATAGTTATTCGTAACAGGTGAGTGAAATAATTCGTATCGATGCACTTAAGTAGGCCTATATACATTTTGTAGCATTACGAAAAAGACTTATTCAAAATGGCATCTGTACACTTTAAAAAAAAAAAATTAGGATTTGCGCATGAGCAGATAAAGGTCATTCGTACCCAAATTGTAAAACCATTGAGAGATTTTGAGACGAATACTCGGATCGTGCTCATGAAAGTTATGTAATCAGTATTCATTTATGCACCAACAGTACATTTATCTGATACACAGGTGAAAGTATTCTTCTTAAGAGGCAAACAAAAGGTATTCACGAAGCACCTCCATCACTTTGGCAGTGATTATTCTAAAATGCACAGGTGGGAAGTATCCATCGTGTCTAAGATCTGTGGATATTTTGGGGTCAAGCGGTCCCGAGAGGTACGAACTCGCTCATTGTGCATATTTAACAGTCCAAATGATAATAAATAACAATTAACATAAGAAAGACATATAAAAGAGTAATTTACATGAGTTTCGATTTTAAATAATATACCGTATGTAGAAAATGGGGAAAAGGGATAATTACAAATTCAAGTAATCCTCAACATTAATGATAACATACAGGTTTAGTAACATTTTTACAATTTAATGAAGCTTTTTAAATAGACGCTGTTCTTGACAACCTGAACGCTTTCCCGAGACTTGCCCGACATAGCAACACAAAATGTTTGCCGATTGGATTCTGAATATTAGTTCATTAATTAATTTATTAATTATTAATGGAATAACCCGCCACTGCATCCCAGAAAAGAAACATCCATGAATATGAATAAAATATATTAACAAACCGGTCTATTATTGTTTTTTTTTAACGATATACAATGTACTATAACATGTACAGACAGAGTACCATTGTTGTGATGGGTGAAATGATTATTTCTAATATTATACACACGTATACAGCTTATTGTGGTATTGATTACTAGTTTGCTAAATGTGTCCATTCGACCATGAATGCCTATATCTGACAGTTTGGTTAAATGGCAGTTAATGCAACACGGAAAACGAGTTTTCTTTTTTTTTTTAAAGAAACCCCTCGTTAAATGCATATCTGCACTGGGGATAAATGTCATGGTGACAAATTGTTGTTGATGTAAGGGAAAGGGGTCTAAACCACAACATGTCGATGGATTCCGCAAAAAGGAAAAATTAGGGGCCTATGGTGGGTGATGGTACGTAGCACAACAAATATATTGGCGGCGGTCACTCCCCACTTATGGGCTATTTAGAGTAGAGCTAGCAGCTAACCTCCTGAACAACAGAAAGTATTGATATAAAGGAAATAAATAGAGATTAGCAGTGAGGTATACTAGTCTCGTGGATAGGTGATCGCCATTAGGAAGTACGCGGGTTCGAAACTATGACAGGGGGGGGGGGCAGTGGGCAGTGTAGCAACAAACGATCATGACATAGTCTGATTGCGTTTGCGCCCAAATCATAAATATTTTAATTTATATCCATTCTTATCCTATTGGTTTGAATACCGGTCTCATTTTAATTTCTATTACCCAGCATTATTTTGAACTGTCTTGAAGTTGTAGATCTATTTTGGAATTACACTACAGCCCCAGCCTATTCATTCATGTAGATAAATGCTATTGAAAGTGCTTGTCCGCCATACAAGGAGAAAGAGCCTTTACAATACATAGGGATAATACATCAACACAGGAATGCTTTAATAACACCTTTGGTAATCCTGTACAATGACAAAAAATATTACCAGTTATAACTTAACTGAATTTGTTATTTTTCATGTCCTTGTTGCTATGTCAGAAACACACTGCATATATAATTTGCCGATTCTGTATAACAGCTTGAAAAAGAAACGAAGATCTGTACCCCGATATTGTGTTTTACTAGTGCTAATACCTCCTTTCTTTATCTCATTTTGCATTGCAGCTTCTTTTTTTTAACCACTGTCTTTTTTAAAGCATTGAAGTTCTCACATACAATTATATTCTTCTCGCATTTACTTTGCAGCTTGGCCTATTTGTGTATTGAACGTGCATTTGAATAAAAGACGAACTATATATGCATGCATCTCCGAGGAAGCGAGGGTAGTTTCAATTCATCATGTCAGAAAGATTTGAGTAGTTTTTTTACGTATCTAATCTATTCAAATACCCCTGATGCCAGCTATTAATATCAGAATCGAATAGCCAAGCTTCCCTATATATTGGGGGAATTCTGAATAAAATAGACCGGTCCGGTTTTCTATTCATTATGCTATGTCAGGGAGCTAAGCCAGTTAGAGATGGGAAGAGAGAGAGAGAGGGGGAGAGAGAGAGAGAGAGAAGAGAGAGAGAGAGAGAGAGAGAGAGAGAGAGAGAGAGAGAGAGAGAGAGAGAGAGAGAGAGAGAGAGAGAGAGAGAGAGAGAGAGGAGAGAGAGTCGGGAGGGGGGGGGGGGGGCGGGGAGGGAGCCTGGGGAGGGAGCTCGGATCGAGTGAAATAGGGTCGGGGCGGGGTAATGTCTAAAAGACGGAAGAAAATATCGAAGTGGATATTATGCCGATGATGGTGGTGGTGACAATGATGATGATGGTGTTTATGATGAAATTAATGATCAGGACGATAATGATGAGGATGTATTATTTTTATAAAGAAGATGATGGTGATGTTGAGGAATTGTAAGATTGTAAGATTTTATTGACTCTATCGACCCCCTCTCGGGATATGAGAGTACAAACATATATACATATATTTTTTTAGGAATATGCATGACGACGATTAATATGATGATTGATGTTGTTGTTCAAGTTATTGTTACTGTTACTGATACCGGAGTGTTGGCTCAGTCAGTAGAGCGTCCGCCTCACAACCGGGAGGTCGTGGGTTCGAACCCCGGCCGCGTCATACCAAAAGACGTTAAAAGATGGGAGTTGTTGCTACCTTGTTTGGCGTTCAACAATAAGGGATAGAGCAACGTCGATCTGGCGCTGCTCAGTGGCTGCCGGGCTCACGATTAATTGGGCAAAAAGAATTTCCGTTTCGGTTTAATAAAATTTGGAGTGGACTATTAGGCTATTATTATTACTATTATTATTTATTATTATTATTATTTGCACTTTTTTGTTCTGTTTAAGATGTAATTGTTTATCAGTCTATTTTGTTTGTTATAGCCCTTAGAGACTTCGGTTGTAAGCGCTTTATAAGTAACGTTATTATTATTATTATCATCGTCATCAGCAGACTGTCTCTTACATTTTGTCTATTCAAAGAAAAGACAAAAAATGATTTGAAGACACCATACAATTTTGTGCTGCTAGATTTCGCAAGCTTACACGTGATTTCTGAATGCTGCGCATGCAACGTTGAAATTGTAAGTTTTTGTAATTAATGGCCAATATCATACGTCGGAATATACCATAGCCATAGTAATCTTATTTATAAAATTTATGTTTTAAATTTACTTGGTTTCTATTACGTGGAATATTGAACATTTATGAGCAAGGATATTTCAATGTAGTCCCACGTGGGGGTTAATGTGTACAGTCCACTGTGTAGTGTGTTAATCTCTTCAATCTTGAATCTACTTGTAGATATCATATCCAGACCTTTACCCGTAACTCGGCGTAGAGATACCCTACTGTAGCCCTACTAAAACATACACAAAATCTAAAAGGGCGCTGCACGTCCGAGGATAAAAAGTTCGTTCGCACAAATGAGGTTCGTCTTCGTAAACGCGGACGGATGTGTCTGCCAAAATTTAAGGGTCTGGATTTTCGCTGACGATTCTGATTTCTGATCCGTGCGTTGGTGATGCAATGAACAGGTTCCACGATGATTTTCTTAATGCATTTTACATTAAATTTGTACAGAGACTTTCACATGTTATGAGCGCTAGATCCTCGGAAGGACGGACAACCCATAAAAGTAAACTGTGGGTATTTTATTATCCTTTTTTCGCATTTCCAGCCCGCAGTTCAGGACAGGAACCCAAAACCTGCATAGCGCTGAAGAAAACAAATCATTATTATGCTATTTTAATCATTGTTTTCTCTGATCTTAACTGATTAGGATGGGCAGACGGTAAGAGAAAGATGGCGAGTACAATAGTGACGAGTTTGGCTTGGGTGAGGAGAGGAGTGGCCAAGGCTGTCCCAGACAAGGTAATCTTCTGAATTCTCTAGTCCCCATATGCTTAATACAGGGACAAGCCAGGTCCAGTAGGCAGTGAGGGGTTAACACTCAAAGACACTCTCTTTCTCTCTCTTTCTCTGTATCTTTTTACAGCTTGTGTACATGTCCTCCTCTCAAAGGAGTTGTTTATACAGAACACAATCATCAGTTTAAAGATAAAGTTGAGTTCTGGTCATGCGTTTGCATTGTAAAAGAAACAATGTGGAATTGATCAGGAAAAGTTTATTATGTAGCATATAAGTATTGGTGTGTACTGCTAGGTTCTGGAATGTATGGATTAGCAACTGATTTTCTAATGCTACAAAAACAATACTTGTTCATCTGTAGCAAATTCTTCAGATTTTCATGAACTACCTGAAAGGATTTAATAAAATCAGATGTGATATATCATACGGTAACCCACTTTTTCAAATTGTATTGAGTAACTGTTGCAAGAAAGGGACCACTCACAAATTTCCTGATGGTCTTGGAAGTACTGTCAAACCTGTCTATAGTGACAGCCCGAGGGAAACACAAAAAGTGGTCTTTGTAGACGGGTTCCTTTAGTGCATAATTCAATGAGAAACCATTTTCAAGGGAAACAACAAATGTGGCTTTTGTAGACAGGTGGTCACTAAAGCAGGTTAGACTGTATTTTCATTACAACAGTTTAACCTCTAAAATAACTTTGCATCCATTCAGATCGAGCTGTCCAAAGAGGAACTCAAGTTATTGATAGACGAAGGTCAAAGGTCATTGGGGGACCTCAATCTCAATGACGACGATGAGGAAGGGGATGAAGTGGTTGCCGAGGATACGGGAGATGGAGAGTGGGAGGATGTTGAGGGGACAGAAGGAGCAGAAGCAGGAGCTGGAGGAGCAGATGCGGCCGACAAATTCTACAAGATGGACGACTATGATGAAGAGCCAGATAGTAAGCATTTTTTTAACACTGCTTCTCTTTACCCGGGTTTATACATGTAGATTGCTACCCTGTAGGACTTTGATGTGTTGTAGTGGAGTTATTTAAATGCTTCAGATCCAAAGGTCATGGGTTTGATGTCCTTAGATTTTTGCAGTCAGACCGCAGCGCGCGCGTTAATGAGGCTGAAAGCTGATTTTTATTCAGCGATATCTGGCGATCACATAACATTTACGTCTGCTGAATTTCCATGCGCTTTTCAGTGAGATTTGTAGGGGTGTACATGTAGCTGCGTTTTTGGTCGTTAACTTCATTCAACATGGCAGCATGCAACGGAAAGTCACTCTCGAGATTTTCAGCATCAGTTTGATATGTAATTTGCCATATTTCGCAATTTGTAAACAATAATTTTCACAACTTTTATTGACGCTATTTTTGTAACATTTCAACTGCTGTTTTGACCCGGGAATTTCACTTTTGGTTCCTGACTTTGGGACAAAATAAATTTGTCCACTTTGAGATTCGTTCGAAAGATGAAAAGTCACTGATCAAAAATATGTCAAAACCTAATTGACGCAAAATCATGTTCTTTTTATAATCATAGTAATTAAGACCCTAAAAACCCGGAAATTACCAATTTGTTCTTTTTATGATAGCGCGAAATTGTGTGATTTCATACTCGTGCACGCTCGCCTTCTGAGCAATGGCAATGCATAACTGATTATTAAACTCAGGGAGCTCCGCCGCGCGATCGACTAGCCGAAAAAATTTAGAAAAATGATTAAAAAAGAAATACAGTAGATAAGAAACATCTACATGGCATGTGAAGTATTTGATCTCGGGTCCTTAGATTGTTGTCAAGACGGCTTACGCGCACGTGCATTACAGGCGCACGCCACAACGCATGGTTACCAAGATGTGTTATTCAGAATGTTAATAAACCAAAGCGAAACATATGTGACGTAGTTGACGTAGTTGACCAATCAGAACTCTCTATTATCACATCGGCAAAATTTACTACTTTTTTTAATTATTCATGAACATGAGCGTGATCTTTTTTGGTTCCTGACTTTGGGACAGCGTAAAATATAATAATTTTGATATCATTGTAACGAAAAATATTTATGCTTTATGCTGATTATAACATCTTCTTGACGCAAGAATGATTTCTATGTGAAAATTAGCCCTACTCTTTAGATAGATTTATCGTCGAAAAACCCCATTTTCAAGGCGAAATATCTATTTCCAAAATATATCTAACATGATTGTCATATAAGTATATAGAGAGTGCAACTTCTTATCTTTAAAATAAGACCCATTTCATGAGAAATGAACAATTATAAAGGCAAAAACTGCCGATCGGGAAGACCGTCTGCACTACTCATTACGTATGCGAGACACGTAAATTCTTGCATACGTGCTGAATAAAATAGAGGGTTTTCGCACCGGCTGCGGTCTGACTGGGGGGGCTTGAGAAGCCCCCCCCTCGACATTTTTCGCGATAATTTTTTAACGCAAGAAAATCTTGCACTGAAATTTTGTGACTTTTTTCTTTCGAGTCTTGCGCAACTTTTGAAAGAAATTTTTCGAAAATCGGACCTACCATTACAAAGTCACGTGTCCTTTTGTCTTCGCATGTCAGCCCGAAAATCGCTCATTTTTGTGATTTGTGTACAAAACATATGGAAATCTCATTTTTCAAATAAAGAGGTAAAACATTGGTTATTTGGTCTTGTTTAGATTTTAGCTGTTTATTTTGGGGTCAAAATAGTTGAATTATAGTTGGAAATGAAATAAAACAACAAAAACAATAAAATACATAAGTTAAAAAAACAAAGAAATACATAAGAAATTATCAAAACAATAGATAACATAAGGAATAACCCTGGTTTTTCAAATTTTTGTGCTGTATTATTATTCCAAATGGTCTAACAAATATATGTAGTGAGAAAGAATGCTTAAATATGAATAATGTCTGATTTATGGGCAAAAATGTGAATTTAATGACCTTATTTGCATAAATTACCATAAATATGCAAATGAGTGAATTTTTCAAAAAAATTGAAATTACCATAGTATTCTATACACTTCACTTGACATGTATGCAAATTTTCGCGGCGATTGGGCGTTTCACGGCCGAGATCATAGGGGGGGGGGGGCCTGAGAAGCCCCCCCCCCCCCCCCCCCCCCCCACCGGGCTATGCAGTTTCAAAATAGCCCGGGCTAAATAGGGTTAATACTTAAGCACATTTTCTTCCATGCCACTTGCATTCTTGATTGTTTTTTTGTTTTTTCCTAGTTCCTGATGTCCATGGTTCTGGGTTTCACAACTTTGCTGTCTACGCTGATAACAATGATGATCCTTACATCACACTCAAAGAAGATAGAGTAAGTCCTTTCTCTGCATCTTACGCTTTTCCTATTTAAGTGGCTGGATTGCCATCAAGTGACATTCAGTAATTTGATAATGCAGAGTGGTATTAAAGCCATACTGTACTGGGGGGGGGGGGGGTGTCTGATTTAAAGGGATAGTTAAGTTCTTGTTTAAGACCTCAAATGCCTTCAAAGTGCATGGTTATTGCTCTTATTCTTATTCTTAATCATGACATTTCTAGTGCCCTTTTAGAACCTAAAATTGCTAGGAAGGTAACTTTAGACCCCAAAATGTGTGAAATATAGATTAAATACGATCATACTAACTCAGCTCAGCTCCACTTTCCAAAAAATATGGTGACCGTTAATTAATAATAACAATACACGGACAGGCTGGCTGTACGTATTATAACCATCTTCAAAAAACCAACATTAGCATTTGCTGGAATTAAACATATCAAATGAAGATAATTTTGTCATTTTAATTGTATGTTCTCTCAAATTTGACACTCAGTTTTTCATTATCTCACAAAAAAATATATTTTGCGTAATTCTGCAACAAAATTCAACTATCCCTTTAAATTTCCTTTTTTTTTCTTGATCTTGCTTTAAATAGGAGGAAAGGGATGAGAGAGAAGATACAAATATCAAGCCCACTGACAACATGATCGTGATTGGAAAGGCCTTGGAAGACTTCACAAACCTAGAGGTTTACGGTAAGAATGAATCGTGATTTGGAAAAGATGGCTTGTATTGCGGATTTGTCATCCCTTTTCTGGCCATCTCCCTTTATTTTATAGACCACAAGAAAACTAAAAAATGGGGTGACTTTTGTGACGAGATCTGTGATCTCCAAATGTGTTGGGTGGACAGAAAAAGAAACTGTAGGGATGATATGCTCAAGTAGTCATTGAGGCTCTTATGAACTTCCTTTAATTGCTGAAGATTTAGATTATGTATAAAACAAACCTCCTTAGAAAAGCTTTAAAAAGTTGATTCACCATCTATGTTTTCATTGTAAGTATATTACACTTCAAATAGTAAATAAATGAATTGTCAAAGAACCTCCTTTGTTCTGTCAATTCAGAGGTCATTTTGAAATCATACATTTAAATGTTAACCTGTGAAAAGCAAACACCATGAATGTTTTTGTGCCTTCCTTGACATTTAGGAAAAATGTTTTTGGTAGACCAATAACAGTTATTTGATTTCTTTTCCGCAGTTTACAATGAAGAAGAGGGTGTCCTGTATGTACATCATGACGTTCTGCTTTCATCATTTCCTCTGGCTTTAGAGTGGTTGAACTTTGACCCCTTAGAACAACAACCAGGTAAGAACAGGTGGGCATTTCACAAAGATTTTAAGTTGAACTTATCTCTAAGTTGGACTTAAAAATTATGGAAAGCCGTTAGCATCTTTGAAAATATTTTGTAAAATTTATTTTGAAAGGCATAAAATGTTGATTCAAATCATTCATATTTTCTATCATCAAGGAGGTTTTTATGTTATGGATGTGGAATTTATAAAAAGTCTAAAATACTTGAATTTCTGCTTTTGAATATATTTCATTTTAAGGCTCCAGTGGCTGTCCATAATTTTGAAGTCCAACTTAGTGTCAAGTTCTACTTAAGATCTTTGTGAAACACCCCCCTGGAAGGGAGGGCAGTCTCAAAGGGTTATTTACATCTTCATTACATTTCATCTTTATTCACAAAACCATGGTAAAAACACATTACATGTATAAATATATCATAATGGGTAATTCCATAAATTAGGGACACACTTTGAGATATTTTTTGTGTCCCTGTTACATAAGGAACCCACACGTATTTGTGGCTCTGAGTAAAGACTTGAATAATGGAGTGAGATTATAAAGTGATTTCCAAGCATGATATTGCATCCTCATACCTAAAATCACTTAACAATCTCACTCCACTATTTAAGTCTTTACTTAGAGCCACAAATACATGTGGGTTCCTTAGGTTAGTGGGACACCAAAAATGTCACAAAGTGGGTCACTAATTTATGGAATTACCCATAAATCTGATGGTTAAAGAAAGTACAAAGTTGCATAAAATAATATAGTAATACATAAGAGTATTTGGGGTAAATGAAATTGTGTTGTACAATTGAAATTGTTTGCGAGGCACACCTAAAAAGGCCAAGAGGTCTGTGGGCAAGGTGGCATTTAATTTACGAGATATAAAGTTTGTAATTCAGTCGATGATCGTGTCTCATCCCAAACAGAAGGTTTATCGTGGGAAAGGTGAACATGAAATGGAAGCTTTTCTCATACTTTTTGTTATTTCCATGTGGAACAAAGATCTGTAAGGTAATGTCTCCCACAAAAGTGTAGGCTCTTGGAAATGTGTAAAACTTTTTGATGTACCCATTTTTTATGCCACATATTAGTGGGTGTAGTCCCATAAACCTGTCTCTGTGTCCAGCGCTTTTAACTTTGTGTGATTCTTAGCAATACTGAGTCAACTTGTTCTCGTTCCGACTATTCCAACCCCTTACCCCCCCCCCCCCCCCAAGACTTTCATTTGCACTCTGTAATCAATTCTCTGACAATAATGCCTAGTTTTGTATTGTCAAAGTGAATTCACACCACCAGTACTCAGCTTTATCTTTAAATACCCACAAGTAGACATAGGTCGTGAATGTATCAAAAAGCAAACAGGTGGAAAAAAGAAAGAACCCCCCCCCCCCCCCCCCCCCCCCCCACAAACAAAAAAAATGTAGTACTGCTAAATGATAATAAGTGCTGTTGGAAATATTTCAAAGTTGGATGAAAAATGTAGTAATGAGCGGCTGTGATTGGTGTATTTTGCAGGTAACCTTATCGCCGTGGGTAACATGACACCTGTAATCGATGTATGGGATCTTGATATCATGAACGCAGTAGAGCCAGCCTTCAGCCTGGGCAAGAAGTTCAAGAAGAAATCAAAACAGGTCGGTTAATAATAATTGTAAAACCAATAGATTTAAGAATAACCCTAATCCCTATTGTGTTGGCATCTTAAAATTATTTATTATTCATAAAAGTAACTTTCATGCATGTTGTATATGTTTTATGATATTTAATGATGCTGCCTATTATATGTATGAATGTATCCAGTGTATAACAGTTTTTTCAACACTACATTCTATAGGGAAAAATGAGTATGGTAAAACCGGTGACTCAAAGATTTATACTCTTGAGGTCCTTCATGATCAATTTGTAGCCCAATTTTTTTTAGGGCTTCAATTTTACACCATATCATAGACACTGATAACACGTAGGGCCGTGCATTTCGGATTTAACGTTGTTAAACGATGCCTTTTAAATGTTTATTTACATTAACGCTGTCCTAGATCTGCCCTGGAATCCTCTGCCCTTGGTCTCATTTTTTTGCTTGTATCCATACCAACTTGGTATCAGGGTGGACTTCTTCTTAGAACATAAATTTTAAACGACATCAATTTTTACGGCAGAAAACTTTGTGAATCGCAAAACTTCCTTCCTTGTGTCAGTTGTGATTAAATTGTTCTGCAGCATGATCATTTTGTGAGTCTATATCTGTACTATTCACAAAAATATTAAATGATGAATGTTTGTTGTCCAAATGAACAGAAGCCTACTGCACCCTCACTCAATGGTCACATTGACGCTGTCCTAGATCTGTCCTGGAACCGTCATCTTGGTCACGGCTTGGCCAGCGCTTCAGCCGATGAATCCATCTTACTCTGGGATATGAGTCAGAGCAAGGCTATATCACTACTACAAAGACATACAGATAAGGTAAGCATCCTAGGCACTTCTCCATCTCATGGAGCGTTGCAAGAAGGTTGCAATTGATTGCAAGTTGCAAAATTTGCAACTCAACTTTCATGCAAAGCCCCAAAAGTCTCCTAAATTTCCTAGGATTTTGCTAGGATTAAAGTTTTAACAATTAAATTAAGTTAAGTAGATGTAGCTTTTTACTCCCCCCCCCCCCCCTCTCTCTCTCTCTTACTACTGGGGCGTTTAAAAAAAGTTGAGTTGCGATCAATTGCAAGGCTTACGCTTGATTTTGGGGATTTGTAACGCCCCATTAAAGGTCTTACAAGCGACCACATTTATGGGCTCTCCCGTTTTCTGTTAATTTAAGTGTCTTTTTGTGATCTTCATGGTTTTTATTTACACCAGCGGAAAAAGTTTATACCAGGAACCTACTGGAAATTTTCTGCGTTGTTTCATGCATCAATTATAAATTTTTTATTGAAAAAGTGATGAGATACTTTGGAGGAAAGTGCTTTATAAGCACATTTTAAATATATTATCATTGTTATTAATCATAAAATCAGTGTTCCAAAGACATAAAGATAAGGTATTTATTCTCTTTATTCATTCAAAATGATATTCAGAAGAAAAAAATTCTTGCTTCGCAACATTATGTTGCATCATGCATAATTAACAATCAAATTGATAAAAAATTACAAGAAACATACAGTACATTCACGTTCTAAAGAATAAATTACATGAGTGATGCTTGAAAATAAAATTGATAATATACCATGAAGTAAAAGTGAAAGATAAATACACTGCAAGGAAACTACGGTATATGCAGTCCTTATTAAACGTAATTACATAAGGTAAAAAAAGGCAAAATTTGAGTCTAATCATTTATTGTCCTTTCTTGTAGGTTCAAACTCTGGAGTGGCATCCCTTTGAAATGCAGTCATTACTCAGCGGCGGGTTTGATGGGTGAGTAAAACTAGCAGTGAAAAAGGCTAAACAGCCAAGATTAAGTTTTCTCCAAGAATATAAGGAGAAAAGTGCTTAGTTGTAGAGGATCAATATTTTGTCTTGTGGATATATTTCTTCCTTCTGCTGCAACTAATGGACTAATGAGGAATTAACACGGGTGTTGTTAGGATCAAGCCTCTTTTGTTGACTTCAGAGAAGCCAATTACTGTTCTTCATCTGACAATCTAACAGAGGCAGATCAAAAATCTCTTCATTAGACTGAATAGGGGTTCTTAGTCCTCTATTCAGGTCGAAGTTTTGAGACATGAAAAAAAAAAACCAAAAAACGAGTGAAATGGAATCAATTATTTCCTGTGCGAGAGTGGCCTTTAAGAGGAAGTTCACCCTGATATTAAGTTGGTTTAATAGGAGCAGAAAAATAAGAGGAACAGATATAAAGTGAAAGTTGGAAACACAACAAATTGGCAGCTCTGACATATCTTGCGAGGTTCCCTCCCATTTGCTCTGTACTAAAAAATAAAAAAATACAAATAAATTTCTTTTTCCCTAAAGAAATATTCAATCATACATGCACCCTGAATATAATTATTGCAAATATGTTTCTATACAACCCATGTATGAAACAATTCTTATTCTGTCATCAATGACAGAGAAAAATGAGAGTCTATGACATTTCTGTACAGAGCACATTGGAGAGGACCTAGCAAGATATGTGACAGTATTGCCAATTTGTGTTTCACGAAATACTGATAATTGATATTTACATTAATCTGACATGAAATTTAACATAAGGAGAACCAGAAGTAAAGTTTATCTTCAATGCTTAATTTTATTTTGCTTGTTCACCCTGTACAGGAGAATCAATGTTTATGATTGCCGAAGCGAAGACAGCTTCAAGACGTGGTCGGTAGAGGGAGAGATAGAGAGGGTCCTGTGGAACCACTTCCAACCTTATAACTTCCTGGTAAGTGTTTGCGATCGTCATTAGAAGATGTCCTACCAAACTTACAGTTAACATTCAGATATGGGCCCCTAAAGAGTTGCGATTGATTTGGATCAATCACAAGTTTGCAGTCTCCTATCCTTATGTACATAGTACATAGCTGCGATGAGTATCGACTCTTTATAAGACGGACCCTGATGATGGAATATAATGATATTGGAGCACGTAGAGGTGTCGTGGTCGAGTGGATATGTCACCAGACTGTCGATCACAAGGTCCGCGGTTCGAGTCCCGCCGCGGCACTAATGTCCTTTGGCAAGACATTGATCTACATTTGCCACACTCAACCCAGGTGTTGTAAATGGGTACCTGGCAGGAATTAATTCCTTGAAATGCTAGAGCGCCGTATGAAGCCAGGAGTGTCACGTATGACAGACATGAGTGCTATTCAAGAACCCACTATTATTTGATTTGATTTGATTTGATTTATTTATTTCTGTTTGATTTTCTTTTTCTTTTGCATTTTTACAAATATATAACAAACAAATATTGCAAATTTACACATGACAAAAGAATAAATGTAGAATAAGGTAAGGCTGGGTGTAACTAATCGAGAACATCAAACAGGAGGGTTGACAAAATAAGCAAAGCTTGATAGTATGACTACCCTCAAAGGATACATAATAATACAAATATGGAGGAACAAAATATTGGTAAAAAGGGGGAAAAGACAGAAAAAAGAAGAGAAAAGAAAGAGGGGATGCACATCAATATTCACAGACTTATGTGGAAGTTGGATTATTATTATTATTATTATTATTATTATTAGACTACGGCACCTCTACATATAAATATGCTTGCTTTTTTTCTCTCAGTGTCCTAGAGCCATTCGGCAATGTTCAACCAATACATTTTGTTATCAATTCACAGGCAAGTACAGACAAGGGCTACGTGTATAACTACGACATCCGTACAGACAAGCCTCTATTCACATTGCATGCTCATGAGAAGGCTACGACAGGGATCTCACTGAGCCACACAGTCCCTGACCTCCTAGTGACCTGCTCGGCGGACAACTCCTATAAAGTCTGGGATACACAGGTAGGTTCTTGATGAAATTGCTTTCTTACACTCTCTTTCTCTCTTTCTTTCTCTCTCTCTCTCTTTCTCTCTATATCTGTCTATGGCTTTTTATTTCTCTGTCTCTTTCTCCCTGTCTATGTCTCTCTCTCTCTCGCTTTTTCTTTGTCTTTCTTTGTCTTTCTCTCTGTATCTGTTTCTGTCTCTCCCTTTTTGTCTCTTGCTTTCTCTGTCTCTGTCTCCGTCTGTCTCTCTGTCTCTGTCTCTGTCTGTCTCTCTTTCTCTGTCTCTTTTTCTGCTTTTGTCTCCCTCATATGTACCTGGTCTCCGAGTGAGACACAAATGTACAGCAAATCAAAAATGTCCTTGCAATATCCTCTCATATCTAGTGCAAGACTTTGTGTTGTGCATGTACGCTATACCAGGTCCGGTCTTACAAAGAGTTGCGATTGATCCGAATCAATCACAAGTCCTCCAATCGATTCCAAGTTTACGGTCTCCTATATATCTCTTATGTACATAATTGCGATTGATATCAATTGTAAATAACTTGCAATTCATATCAACTATATATCATTCGTCATTCTCCCTCTTTCTTTCTCCATAGGATAACAAACCAGGTCTAGTGGTCTCCAAGGATCCCAAGATGGGCATCATAAACAGCGCCATCTTCTGTCCTGAATCTCCATTCCTCGTCGCTATGGGAGGTGAGAGGGACAGCCTGCGTCTCATGGACCTATCCGATCATGCACCTGGTGAGTTCATGGTCATGTCACATTTTTCTTGTTTAACCCTTACTGTACTGGGCTATTTTGAGCACCCCGTGACTGAGGGGGGGGGGGGGGGGGCCTGGGAGGCCCCCCCCCCCCCCCCCCCTATGATCTCGGCCGTCGAAAGTCCGATGAACACGAAAATTTGCATGTTTGTAGATATTTATGTAATATTATTGTATGTATTGGGTTTTTACAGACGTGTATCAATCAGATATGATTATTTACGTCTGGGACCGACCTTTAAACGTCACCATCCGAAAGACGTGACTCAGTTTCGAACCTGCGTCCTCGGCTGAATCAGTTTGTAACTTCCACTTTTTAGCTGGATTACAGGCGCACGCCACAACGCCTAGTTGTAAGGAACAAGATGGTATAATTAGTTTTTTCCTAATATGCAAGTTTTTGTCGTTATAGCCTAATTAATTATGCAAAATGCTAATTTTATGCACTTTACAGAAAACTACAAATTTGTCTGTAGACTTGTGAAGAATGTTGAAAATGTATTGAATAAATGTTTCCTTCATCTGAAATTCACGAGGTTACATGATTTTTATGATATTTGAAAATGCATAAGTTAATTTGCATAAATTATGAATATGCATTCATGAATATCAAATCTGGAAATATACAGTGAACTAGAATCATGACAAAAATTGTCAGACTCCACTTTTTTAATGTTAATTGAAACTCATTATTCATATGAAACTTCTTTTCTAACACAAAATATTTATTTTGATGTAATTAATAATGATAGTTATGCAAATTTGATGAGTTTTTCAAATATTTTTTTTCTTTTGTATTTTATTGTTTTTATTTCTTATTATATCTATTGTTTTATTTCTAATGTATTCTTTTGTTCTGAAATACATCAAGTTACTTTGAGAAACATATACAAGCAATTTGATATCAATTCATATCTCCCAAATACATCTAAACCTGTATTGTACATGAATATAGGCAATTATAGCATATTTTTGATGACATGCGCATACTAATTGTTATGTAACACCTCACAGGTATATACAATTTCGACGAAAATGGTATCAAAATGTGCGTAAGACTTGAGGGAAAAAAGTTATGAAACGACAATTCAAAATTCCAAGCGGTTGCGGCGCAATCTTCGAAAATGTCGAGGAGGCAGTGCAGTAAGGGTTAAAGCCCAATTGTACTACTTGTAGTTACTTGCTCTCTCTTTATAGATAACAATGCCTAATCGGTGACAATTGGCCCCCAATGATCCCCTTTTTCTTATGCTAATTGAGAGCCGATTTGATGAGATAACCACCTGTCAGTGACCACGCAGGGAGGTCTAATCCCTCCTGGCCTAACTAGTGCAGATAAACTTGAATAAAGAATAGCTTATACAAAAATTCGTTTTTGAGCTCATAATTGACTGAAAAGATTATATTGTTTCATTGATGAGTACCAATGCCAGGAATGGTTAGAGGGACTAGTGGCATGAACAGCCCGCCATAGTTCAAGTCCAACTCAAGTCGATCTTAGTCTTTGGGAAACACCTCCCAGGATATATTGTTTTGTACATCTGATTTTAGCGAGGTGTGATATGTAGTAGAGATCATGTTGTCAGACAATTCTGAGGTTTATCACTTAACGTTCTCTCACTTTTGTTTCCTTTGTCCAGTTGTGAAGCGATTTGCAGACAGGCAAAGAGAACCGGTCCTCCCCCACCCATCAGAGATAGCATACAGAGGTCAAAGTTCACAAGAGGGTGAAGCTGATGCAGCCACTGCCGAGGCGGATACCATGGAGACGGCATCAGAGACATCATCGACAACGTCGTCGAAAAGCGGAAAGAGGAAAAGGAAGAAGAAGAAGAAAACCCAAACCCAAGAGCCCAGCGACTGAAGTTCCGACAGGGTTGGGACTCGAGATAAATTGTGGACTATTTATGAAAGAAAGGTCATCTATACTCAATGTTAAAGACACTGAAAACTGTTGGAGTGGCTACCTCTGTAGAAAGGGCATGAAGAAAAGAAGAAGAGTAATACTCAAGAATCCTGTGGCTGGAGTCATTATAGACTATTTATGAGGCAAATGTCTTCTGTACTATGTTCAAACTGTCGTTATCGTCACCTCTTATAATGGTCAACTGGCTATAAAGTAGGCACCTACATATATATTATCTCCCTTGAAGAAGAAGAAATGTATGAGGTAGAACTTCTCTTGAAAGGCCACTTCCCTGTTGTGGTCACTTTTAAAGTTGCTCAAGCATGGGTATATAGAGGGCAGCACTCGGACATACAGACGCGAGCGTAGTACCCACTGGCTCAGTATTACGTAGTGATCGCCAAGTTGCCTACTTCACGAACGACTATATACCCACTCATGAACATCTTTAATGTTTCCCTTGAGGAGGAACTGTGTTTTAGAACCTGTATAGAAAGGACACCTATCTCCATTGGGCTCGTAAACTGTTCCCCTATAGGTGGCCTTCATTATACAGGTCTCATCCCACTATGAGAACAGGAACAGTTTTCTCTCATCTGTTTTCATGTTCATGTTCCTATCTGCATGATTTCATCCTGTTTTCATTTTATCGAGGGGAATTTTTTTAAATTCAAAATCATAATTTAAAACAATATTTTAAATTTTGGTGAAAATCATGTTTTATAATTATTTTTAAAATTTTATAATGAGCAATTACCCCTGCCTATCATAATTATATGCTACTTTTATTCTATTCTAGGTTTTGATACTTAGATTTTACATACTTAATTATCTACATTTTTACAAATCATAATTTTATTTGTGAAATATCATGCATTTTTATTGATGTCGTAATGTTGGAAACTGATCACCACAAAGTCAAGAATTGATCGATGCAATGTAATATTGTATGTTTAGCAAGAAGAGGGACTTGACAAGAAAATAGGTTAGTGAAATAGTGGTAGAAAATTCTCAACCCTTTTCCCCTAGGCCCCTTCCTCCCCCCCCCCCCCCCAAAAAAAAGTAATATGTATTCATTTATTTGAATATGTGAATTAAATGTTTACACACGATGCCATGTGACTGATTTCTTGTATATTGAACAAGCGTGAGATTTCATGTGAATTAAAAAGTTGTTTGTGCTCCTTATACAGTCAAACCTGCTTTAATGACCACCTGTCTACAAAGAGCATATTTTTGTTTCCCTTGAAAATGGTTTCTCATTGAAACATGTACTAAAGGAACCTGTCTACAAAGACCACTTTTTGTATTTCCCTTGGGCGGTCGCTATAGACAGGTTTGACTGTACTATGAAAGTACTAACGCATGAATGATATTTTGACCATGTGACAGCTAGAGAGGATATTAAAGAAACTCAAATATATTCAAACACGTATTATCATGATGTGCTGCTTTGGAGATATTTGTACTACGAGAAAAGTGAAGACTAAAAGGGAGAAGAGAAAAAGATATATATGTGACTGAGAAAGGCGATAAGACACAGAGAGATAAAAGAAATAGAGGTGGAAATATGGGCATTGCCGAGAGAGAGAGAGAGAGAGAGAGAGAGGGGGGGGGGGGGGGGGGGGGGGGAGAGAATTAGGAAGAATGGGAGAGAAGAGGGAGAAAATGAGAGAGAGAGGATGATTGAGAGGGAGAAACCTGCCAAGTGCAGAGCTTTATTGTGTATGGCCCTGTGACAACTCGGACGTTCTTTTGTAATCTTAAGACTACTGAGGGTAGGCAAGGAAGGGAGAGCACACATAAAGGCAAACACCATAAAAAAAGGAAGAAAGATATAGAGAACAAATGATATACAATCGACGAAGAAATGGATGAATTAGAACTAGAATGAGCAGATATTTTGTGTTAGTACTGTTTGGAGAAAACGGAGGGGAAAAAGAGTAATTTAAAAAATGCACTACCAGATCCCAGTCTAAATAAATTTACAAAGTAACGTAGATCACCCTAGGTAACTGCGATAGCAACAAACAGGGTCTCTTTGACATCTTGGATACAGTTGCAAGAAAATAAGGGGAGTGATAATGGAAAAGTTTGAGCAGAGAAAAATATAGAATGAGAAAAGATAAGGGATAGAAAAGAAAAAGATAGGCAGACATGTACAGTTGAAGATTTAAAAAAGAAAGAATGATAAAGTAAGGGAGCGTGTAGCGAGGGAAATATAGGAGGGGAGAGAGAGAGGGGGAGGGAGAGATATAGATAGATAGAGAGGGAGGGAGAGGGAGAAAGAGGGAGAGAGAGAGCAAACAAATTAGCCCTCACTTGCGAAAGACCTGCCCTGCAGGTTTTAGACAAAGCAAATATACATGAATACCACAAAACCATAAAAGTTCTTCCAACTCTATACACTGACAAAGGAACAAATCTCTTCAATCGCATATAAGACGTGTGTTAAGAAGAAATGCGATTATTGCTTGGTAACTGGTGACCATAATTATGTAGCACGGACTAATTTTTAGTGTCTATTTTAGGGGGCCAATTAGGAGGACAGGGGCACACACATTGCCCCATGTGGAGTAGGGGAGGACTCAATCGATATAACTGCAAGCGATCCAGGACGTTTCTTTATTTTGTCTTCTTTCTCATTCAATAGTTTGAATAGGATGGGCATGTTATCGTTGAACCAGCACTAATCACGATCTTTATTTAGTCGGACGCTGTTACATGCATTATCAATTGTATGGAAAGCGTTATTAATTGCTTAAAGCACACAAGATGTCTTAGACTAATTAGAGAAACACGTGGAAAGAAGTCCTGGCAGCTTTTCATATCAGTTCTGACCAACGCACTGGGGATCTCTCTCTCTTGGGGGATCAACTAAATAAATCAGCAGTTTTCTTTATCAAGGTAAGACTAATTAAGACGGTTTTTTTAATCAAAATAATGCCTTTAAGAACGTTTTGTATTTTGTGCTCGTATAAAATATGTTCAGTTTGCTATATAGAAAACTAATTTAAATACTTTACTTTCCTCCTCCATAAAAATATATATATGAATTAAATCGAGAAAGCTTTTTTTTCCATCATTAATCTACTTCCCTTCTTCGTAAAAAATAATTGCAAAATATCATTTTGAATACGATAAAGGTAGCTATAACAAAAAATCCTTATGTTTACTACTTTAATAGACGTATGAGGAATAACAGTAATCATGCATGAATTGAATTCATTTGGTGTATACTAACATGATTAAGACAAGACCAAGACTAATAATGATACCTTCATGTTGCAACGTTAAAATGTTTAAGTGTAATATCGTCTGTTTGGAGCCAGAAGGGCGTTAACTTGTATACCTCATAACAGAGTTAACCCATTGCTTACTGGAACCTGGTGGTCTCTGTGTTAAGTCTATGGGCATTGGATAATTCAGTAGTCAACGGGTTAATGCCTTTCTGGCTTTGAACAGACGTATTGTGTAACTAGGGGTGTACGATACTTGCGCCTGCGACAATCACTCCATAGAAATTCCCTATATATATTCACCTTGGACCCAACACTAAATCAATTCGCAATCCTAACCCCAAACTTAATTTCAAAGTTCAAACAGAATGATTGCCATTCTAACCCACATTAAGTCTCTGCCTTAAGAATAATTCAAACTGTTGCTCTGTCGGGATCTACCTCTGACAAGAGATGTCACCAATGGCTATTTTTGACTTCTAAACTACCCTAAGCACGGTCTAAAGTCTTCCGAAAATCATCTCAAGGGCGCTTTCAGTACCATATTGAATGGCTTTTAACTTCATATTTCAAATGGGGCGTCAACATCAGTAGAAGAAACACAATTTAGATACATAATGGAATATACCTAATCGAACAAAACAAGGATACCTATTCTCATAAACTTTCATTTCTACTATACTTGCTTTTTCAGCGATATCACGATATACATTTTTTTTTCTACCAGAGAGGTTCTTAAAATACATCCTGACACAAAAATTTTCAAGGATGACTTCTCAGTTAACAAATCTATGGATAAATCCGAGTATTCAAGCAACTTTGTTACAGTATTGTGTTAGTACATCTTAATTACTAATTTATGAAAATCTTCGCCAGATATAAAGAAACTGCGGGTGAAAATGAATTTCTCTTCTTCCTAAGATACCAGGATAATGTATGGTGAAGTTCTATCAAAGAGGCAGTTTGCATTTGAAGTAATCGATTTGGCAAGGTATACAGAAACAAAGTGTTTTTTTTTATTTTCAACGAATTCATATTCTTTATGACGTCTGTAGATGGATTCCTTCTTTGTTTATACGTGAATAATTCATTGCTTCGAGCGAACAAACACGTATACTGCTTTCAATAATCAGTTTCCAAATATAAATGCTTTAATTATTCTCTGTAAATGCCACTAATAGCAGGGAAGCAATACCAACAAGTTGAAACGTATGAAATAAATAAAAAAAAGCGGGATAACTTTAATCGATTTCATCTTGTATCATTTGATTTATTCAGTCCTACCGCGGACAAGGGCTCTCGGAGTCTTCGCTCACTCTTTATTGTTTATTAAAGGTTTCGAGAAGTCTACATCCAATGGCTCGTTATAGCGAGTGAAAGGGATAAAAGGGATATATAGCAGAATTAAAGAACTGACGCTCAACGCTTTTTCTGTTTAAATCCCTTCGGGGGAATTAATCTTTTGATTTCTCAAGAGCGCGACCACGCCAAGTCCCTCACATCTCGCTTTGCGATCCGCCTTTTGTATTTTTTTAATAAAAAGAAACGTATAATTAGATGTAAAAAAAGAAAATCGAATATCCGTGTGTGTAAAAGGGAAAGTATTATCTCCGTGGGGGGAGGGGGCGTCAAACACGTTAGTTTTGCGTATTTGTCGAGTACATCTTTGATGGTGCCGCCAATAAATAAATAAACCAATAACAACAGCAAATAACAACAAAATAAAGCATCAACGTTATAATTAATCGTGATCCCCGGCCTAACCCTCTAGTGACTCTTACATTATTTTCTTGGTCTTTTCTAACTTTCACTTGCTTTTCGATTCATATGGATCAATCTTTCGACTTTTTGTAATACTGCCTGTTTCTACATTATGTACCTATTTTCATCTGTGTCCTGTCCTGGTAATTTCTCTTGTTAAACACTTTATAAATAATTATAAATAATTACTTTTACCAACAAATTCTATTCTTGATCTTTATTAAAGGCTTACGCCTGCTTTGTGCTTCAAATGGAGGACACGTCAGTCTTTCGACTTTTTTTGTTATATAATTATGTGTTTCTACTTTCTACATTATATACCTATTTTCAATTGCCCTTGTACCCTGTCCTCATAATTTCTCTTTCAATTAAAAAACCCACACAGCTTCATAATTTATTGGTGATTATAAATAATTACTTTTACCAACAAATTCTATTCTTGATCTTTTTTAACTTACGCCTGCTTTTCTCTTCAAATGGAGGACTCATGGAGAACACAATTTCTCTTGTTAAACAACCAACACAGCTTCATACTTTATTGGTGATTATAAATAATTACTTTTACCAACAAATTCTATTCTTGATCTTTTTTAACTTACGCCTGCTTTTCTCTTCAAATGGAGGACTCATGGAGAACACAATTTCTCTTGTTAAACAACCAACACAGCTTCATACTTTATTGTTAATCATAAATAATTACTTTTACCAATAAATTATATTCTTGATGTTGTTTAATTTACGCCTGTTTTTCTCTTCACAGGGAGGACACATCAATCTTTCGACTTTCTTGTTATACTGTATTTTTACATTATTTACCTATTTTCAATTACCCTCGTATCCTGTCCCCGTAATTTCTCTTGTTAAACACTCAACAACAAAAAAGAAAAAAAAAGCTTCATACTTTATTGGTGATTATAAATAATTACTTTTACCAACAAATTCTATTCTTGATCTTTTTGTTTAACTTACGCCTGTTTTTTTCTTCAAATCTTTCGATTTTTTTGTTATACAGCGTTTCTAGATTATGTACCTATTTTCATTTGCCCTTGTACCCTGTCCTCGTAATTTCTCTTGTTAAACATTTAAAAACACACACAGCTTCATACTTTATTGGTCATTATAAATAATTTCTTGTACTTCAGTTTTAAGAGAGGCTTACCACTGCAAGCCATGTTTTCTAATAAGCTCCTCATGTTCACATGTCACATAGAAATAGTCTTACTTTGAATAATGTTCAAGCTGTAAACTTTATTCAATTGTCAATAACGCAACTAAACTTGCAAAGTTTATAATATTGTTTACAGCTGTAATATCCTCCCTGTTGTATGTTGTTTGATCTCTGTATGTTTGTTCTCTGTATACATTCGAGCATGTGGGAAAAAAACTCTATAACCGCCACTGGTGATCATAATCAGGAGTGTCATGGTCGAGTGGTTTAAGGCGCTTGACTGGAGATGCGAAGGTCGACGGTTCGAATCCCGACACGAAACTAATATCCTTTGGCAAGATATTTACCTGCACTTGCTTCTCTCCACCCAGGTGTTTATGGGTACTCGGTATAGGATGCGGAAGTTCATGTGATTGGATGAGCAAGTGTGCGCTTGCCAAATGAACCTGAATCCGATGACCGGGCTAATAATATATCTGTAAAGCGCTTAGCCACATCGTTGTATCGATGTATTGGGCGCTATATAAAAGCGAAATATTATTATTATCATTATCATAATCATCATTTAATGGGAACCTTGTCGTTTGGTGTTAATATTTTGCAGGCACAAACCATTAACAAGGTCTGCAAAATGAGACTAGAATAGGCTATGTGACACAACTAGAAACCACGGAGTAGTAGGTCAATGGAGAAACAGACAGATCTAGGCTCTGCTCAAAGCTTCAGGAATCGTTTCTGTACTTGCAGACTACGGTGTTATTACCATTATGACAGGATTAAACATTATAATATTATTGTCTTGTGCTGATGGGGAAAGCATAATCGTGATAATAGGAAACGAAATGACAAATTATTTTAGGCTCGTCATTTTTGCGTGTCAGCTTAAACCCTTCTCTTTTTCTTTTCATAGTATCTACAAATTTGAAGTATTGACGAAAGAGGTATTTGATTAAAGTATTTCTCTAACATTTTGTTTATCCTCTGTAATGATACTTCATTGCTTTCATCGTTGCTAAAAAATCTCTTAGGGAAGCATAGGGTCGTGCTCCCTTTTTCTCATGTAGTTTCTTGTTCTCTGTCTTTCTTTATTTTGTCTCTCTCTCTCTCTCTCTCTCTCTCTCTCTCTCTCTCCTATTCCTCCCACTCTGTCTTTTGTAAAGTATTTTCTCTCTCTATCAATCTATCTCCCTATCAACCTCTCTCCCTTCCAATCTTTTCCCCCTCTATACCTAATTATATTCCTTTCCTTCTGTCCATCTATATCTCCCTCTATCCCATTCGGTCTATCTATCTTTCTCTATGTCCCCTCCCTTCTCTCTCTATCAATCTCGTTATCTATCTCTCTTTCTTTTTCTTCTCTTTCTACCTCCCAATCAGACTTTCTCTTCCCCCCCTCTCAGGCATAATATGGATTAAAATAAAACTAAAATTCCTTGACACGACACCAGTCGCACGACACTTTCTACTTCCCTTTCAAAACACGGAAACGAACTTAACGAAGATCATTCAATTTCACAAAAAGCGTTATCCAAGATGTCAGATTGGTTGTCAAAAAGATCAAAATTGTATTCATTCTATTTTGATCAACACAAATATGCATTCGAGAAAGGTAATGGGAAAAAGAAAAACGCTGATTATGAATAAAAAAGCAAGTCATGGTCTGTAAGCCAAATGTCACAATATTTGATTTTGCTATATCAGATGTATACAAAACAATATTGAAAAAGAGTATTTTCAAAGTGTTTTCTAACATGCTTTAAACGCAAAAAGTAAAGCCGTTCCCTGAATGAAAAGAACTTTCTTATCACCATCAAAACGATACAAAATAACAAATTGATGTGTTTGGTTCGTGTTATGCCAGACGGAATGAAAGAAAATACTTCAATTGTTTTTTTTTTGCTATGCTATATGCACGACGTAATTATTGCATTATGTGCACTTAAAACATTTAATCCTTTTTTGTTTTTCATGCTTTTTGTAGAGTTTAGAGCACCAATTTAATGTTTAATCAAGAAATCACATCAATCCTAGTGAGTAATGCTGTCGATTAATGAAAATCGATTTAATTTAATTAATATCTTTCCTTCGATCTTTCTCCTTTCCCCCAACCCCCCTCTCTCTCTCTCTATTTACTTCCCACCATTTTTCTCGCCCCCTATCCCTCTCTCTCCCATTCTCTTTGTCTGCCTGTCCATTTTGTATATACGTTTTTCTCTCTCTCTCTCTCTCTCTGTCTAGCTTCCTCTCCCTCTCTCCCCTTCTTTCTTTCTTTCCCCTAACTCGGTCCCATAGGTTATCAGAATAAGTATCGAGGGGAAACCTCCAGACTAATTACATTTTGAGTATTAGGTTTGAGGCACAACGATTAGAGGAATCTATTATGCCATCACACAACGTGAACGAATATTGACCAAAATGTTCACTTTTAATATTAAACTTGTCCAATTTATATTGTATATATTTTGTTCTTGTTTTGCCTAGTTACAAATTTGCATTATATGAGGCGTTATTCAAGATCACTTGGGCCAATATTTTAGTTACAAATATTTTATTATAAACCCTACTCATCTCTCTCTACCCAGTTTATTAACAAAACAAAAACACTATGTCTGAATACTTTTAAAGCACGCGGGACCCTTTTTCTCTTCTTCTTTACATTCTTTCTTTCAACCTTTTTTCTTTTTTTCTCATTTTCTTTTTCTTTATATCTTCCTTCCTGTCTTTTTTCTTCTTCATTTCTTTCTTCGTTTCTTTCTTTCTTTCTTCGTTTCTTTCTTTCTTTCTTTTTTTCGTTGTCTTCATTAATTCATTTACTTACCTTATTTATTTATTTATTTATTTATTTCGTTTTATTTATTCATTCATTCTCACCCCCCCCCCCCCTTCATTCTTCATAGGTATATCGATAAATTTGCCCTTCACCTCCGTCGAGTTACCAGTACGTTGCCTGGCAACGAACTGTTAATGCGATGTTCGTCGTCAGCGTGCATTTCTCCACTGGGTAGCCTCCGCCGCGATCGATAGCACTGCGGCTTCGCGATGGTAATAGTCCCCAGGCGATAGAACTGATCAATGGAACAGTCAAAGGCATTTATTGACGCTTTTCAATAACACGTGTATGATCAGACAATACTTAGTGAAAGACATAATTGTCATTTGAGGTTTGTACAACTCGCGTGAAGCACCCCGCAAAGTAAACGTCACAATAGAAAAACGAGGTTTGTTTTTGGTCAGTTTAATAAGTGGTATATACTCATGATAACTGGTGCTGGAATGCGGGTTAGAGAATGAGAGAGAAAGAGAGAGAGAGAGAGAGAGAGAAAGGGGGAGAGAGAAGGGGAGACAGAGAGAGAGAGATAGAGAGAGAGAGAGATAGAGAGAGAGAGAGAGATAGAGAGAGAGAGAGAGAGAGAGAGGGGGGGGGGGGAGAGCATGAAGAGAAACAAGGGGTTTTGCTCGAGATTAACATTTCGTCACGTCACATCCCAAACAATTTACATCAAGTCTGCTCATTCCATCACGTCCACATCTTCTGCAGTCTGTAAAACCCCCCTACCATCAACATAGCAACCACATCCATGCTAATGGGGGCAGGATACCACCCCTTCCTTTAACCTTTCACCCCTATGGCCCCCCTCACCCGATACCAGACACCGGCGTCGCACCCCTCTGCTCACCTACCGTGTAGAGTTTTTCTTACCCCTTCGTATCGGATCAATCCTTCTTTTGTTACCCCTCGAGTCAGGAGCTAGTTCCTCATTAAATATTGATAATGATTGGAGAATGAGGTGGGAGAGGAAACAACACCGGTCATATCGACCCCCGCGTGGAGCTTCGAATAATTAATGCAACAAGAAGTCACGTACTTTTATATCAGTAGTCTATACTCTTTGGTTGCTACGGAAGGAATATAGCAATAATCCCTCTATCGTAACCCTACCAAAATGGCGCCTTGTGGCTGTATTGGATATACAATTACTGCTTTTCTCGTAAGATGACAGGATATTGATAAATCACCATGGCAACGAGAATTCCTTCGGAAGGAAGGTAATGATCATTTTATTTGTTTGGAGTATGATTGTGAAGTGGGTTATATTGCGGCTGAGTGAGGCGCCGGTTGAGCGAGAGGGCATGGGGTGAAACCCGTGGGGGTCGCGCCGGTTGATCCATGGAACATTCCGATTGAACACAACTTGGAAAAAGAAAAACAAAAGGGAAAGAAAATGCTGTATTATGATCGATATTATTCAATATGTTACACATTAATAAATCTAGAAATAATCGAAGAAAGAACATGATTGGTATGGTCAGTCAACTATTGAGACCAATTTCATATCATGAAGTGAGTAATATCTGGCAGGATAAACGTTGTGTATCCATTATATTTATTTCCAATAAAATTATGAATAAGAACAAAGTTATACAACGACAAGAATTAATAAAGATAGGCAATGTTTGAACAAATATACCAGCTTGTATTATAATAAAACAAAAGACCAAAAGCAAACAAACAAGCAAAACAATCATAGACAAGCGGAAAAATAAACAAAAAAAGAATAAAAGAACTTTGTTCATAGAAAGCAGGAAAATAAAAGCTATTCCGGCAAATGTTATTTTCGAACAAGTTAGTTGTCGAAAACTAAAATGTTACTATTCCGTTAGGGAAAATGTATTTCCTTTTTATATTGAAACATATTAATATAATATTATATACTTTAGGCCATGTGATTAATTCTGTTTATGATACAAATATGAAAGGCATCGCGTTGAAATTGTGAACGTTTTAGTAAATGATGTATACTCAGTTTAAACAACAAATGATTATACAAAGTTTGTATAATGGTTAGATGCATGGACATTTCTTGAAAGGGGACATATTTTGCCCAAATTAGTCAAAAACTTTTTCCATTATTTAACATATCATATATCTGAATGATTATATGTTTATCTAGAATAAATATTTGTCGAGTTTATCCATCCGATATTAAATTTTCTTTCATTGGACATTTTCTACAATATTCATTTTAATTTTGTTTAAATTACATGTTACTAGGGCGTGAGAACTCCTTCTAACTAATATCTCAGTCACATCGCCAAACCGACTTCTGACCGACTCCAAGCCGACCGATTCTGGGCCATAGACGTAATGTATCATTTCCGTTCAATGTCGTGTCTGTCTGGTGTCGGTCTTGTCGATGTGACTAGGGTTTTAACATGATTTTTTGGGGTCTACCCCCTCCAACGCCGAGATATTCAGGCGCCACTCTGAAATAAAAAAAAAATTAGTGAAAAAGTTGAGTCTCATGACGTGGACTGTAAAATGTTACGGAATATTTGTTCTTGTTTAATCTTTCCTGTGTGTTCTTCTTTACATACAAAAACAGGCTCATTAGGTATCAAATAAGATTTTAAGAGATTTTAATTTTAATGAAAGAACATTGGTGCATGGCAAACTAATTCATTGTATCATAAATGTGTTCAATTAAATACGGTGGAGTTTTGTCTTGAGTGATTCATCAACCGTATTCATTCTTTTAAAACTATTTCTTGTATACTCATCTTGCTATAGTTTGAACTTGGTATGAGTTACGACAGTGATGAAACAACTTCCTCGTTCTTTTAATTTATATATAATTTATTTCTAATCTTTTGACAAGGTAGCCCATTCACCAATAAGTAGTAGTTTTCCATGGGGCCCTGAATAAACATGAACATATTTACATCAAAAAGCATAACGTTTATACAGAACAGTTAAAAAATAATACTCGTTTGCAAAGTAGACATATATCATTAACCTAGTTCAACAGTAATGTCAATAGGAAAATATTGATTAAGTCGCAATTATGTGAATAAGTCATGTTAATATTACAAAAGATGCACGTAGTGTATGTTCGACTGAGCCATTTACAAATTACAACTTTGTTTAAACAATCTCTTAAATGAATTGACAGAGGAAGACTTTCTCATCGAATTATCTAGCTTATTCCATTCAAAAATGGAAGAAACAATGGGGCTACACTTATAACAATCAGTATGAAATCTAGGCACACATAAACACCCACTGTCTATTTGCCTTGTATGATGCTCATGTACATCATTAGGATTGATTAAGCCTACCTGAAGGTAAGAAGGTGCTAAGTTATGAACGCATTTATATATCATCATAACGCGACTTAACTCAAACCGCTTGTCTAGTGTCATCCATTTAAGACTTGTGAACAAATCAGCCGACGGTGTGTCATATATGTCTTTGTCAATATTATAAGAGATTTTCATTTTACACAAAATGTTATTATACACAAGTTTGGTATAAGTTTCTTGTTTAATACTAGGAGATCTTTTCGTAGAACTCGAGTATCATACAATGAAATATTATGAAATGATATTCAGGTTGCGGAGAAATTAAAGCTTTCATACTCAACATCATTTTGAAGAGCCCCGGGACTAAGAACACACAGTAAATTGTTACTATGTGCATATCACTTCGTGTACAGTTATGCGTTAATATGTAGGCATTTTAGTCATATTGTACAATTCTTTAATAGCGAAGGAGCCGGAAAACTTTCAAATGTATTTCCCCGGCTTCGGTGAGGCCTTCCGAAAATTTTAAACTAATGGTTAAAAGAAAAATGAAATTTTATGATACCAGGTTGAATGATACATGCTTTAATATCAACAACAACAAAAAAAAAACTTAGCGTATAGTTTCCACTTCTTTAGAATTTGAATTTGACTTTTTAATTTTTTTTTTACTACATGTATCTATTGTTAACATGGTTATAATTAAGATTATAAAAGGTATTGCGAGCAATGTTATTTATTACCACCTCTCTATCATGTTTCTGAAGGGGCATGTATTAGTACACATTAGTTGTGTTATTATTTTTTATTGTAATTGTGACATTTGTACTCAATTGTCTTCGTTACACTTGAATTTGAATTTTGTTATCCTGTGTTTTAAAACATGAGAGTGATCCTATTTTCTTTGGATTATAATCAGAAATATATAAACTCTGAATTCGACACAAAAATGCTGATCACTTTTCTTTAAACTTCCAAGGTGTTTTTGTGTCTGTTTGTTTGCTTTACATTGCATAAATAACTAAATAAATAAATTGCTTCTACTTCCAAACCCACGTGAAACGCTGAATATTACGAATACCTTGAGTCCTCTTAAAGTGTTGGGATTACCGAATTCTCCAAATATCTGATGGCAAAATTTCAATCAAAGTGTATCATAATGTGAAAGAGGATGTCATTTAAGGCACACAAAGATCCCCCCCCCCAAAAAATAAATAAATAAATAAATAAAAATAAAATAAAAATAAATAAATAAATAAATGGGTTTGAAGGCAATTGTCAATAACAGATAGATAAATTGGGTTTTTTGTTGTACGTAGAAATCTAAATATTGTATTATTTCATCATTATTCGACTTCGAGCACATTTAAAATCCTAGAAATCCTTAGAAATGCATTTTAAATGAAATCCTCTTTCATATTATGATACAATTTAAGTGAAATTTGGCCATCAAATTGTTGGGGCTCCTAACACTTTAGAGGGGCTTTAACAAATGTGTACAGCAACTATGTGGAGAGCTAGCAGAATCGTTTCAACCTTATCTCCCCTTTGTGTCTTTCAGTTATCAGGAAGACCTCACCCGACAATGGAAGGAGATAGCAGAACATCCGGTTCAGTCCCGGCCACCGAATCCCTCTCTCCCGGACCCCAACGACATGCAGACGGGAGCCTTCCTCCAATTGTTCACCAACAGCGTCAATACAGCACTGCATAAGCAACACTGCACTTGCAAAGGGAAGAGCTACGATTCCAAGGAACTCTTCGCCAAAAGCAACCCGGGATTGTTTGGTCCGAACGGTCAGTGTAAGGTGAATCATGCGAAGAAGCCTGCTCTGTCACGGCCGGATGTTGAGGTGAAGCTACCACCTGTTGCAAGTTCGAAGGCATCAGAAGATATCATCAAGGAAGCAACGCGGGGCTTAAAGCAACAGCTGAAGAATCATGTAGGTGACACCGGAAGTGCGCAGGTGTCGCCTAGGTTCTGTAAACCCTTGGGGGATTCAGGTGTTGTCGAGCCAAAGGAGGAACTGCGGTTACCGCACATCATGGAGATTCGCGATCGGAACGGCAACAACTGGAAAATCATCCAGGACGCTTCGAACAAATCCCGACAAAAGTTAAAGGAAAGACGGACGGGATCTGAATGGAAGCCTGTTCCCGCAATATATACGCAAAAGTTGCAATTGCTCAACGGAATAATGAATTCGCCTCGAGGAAAGGATCTGGAGCTTCCAAATACTATGCAAGGACAAGGTCTTGATTCAAATGCTATTGATACTGTAACAAGACTAAATACACCTCTAATCCAGGTACGGGTTCCAGTTGTTGATGATTACTCAGATGATGCCTTCGACGGTCAAGGTATCCACTTGCCCGATCTTCAACCGCGCTGTCAACCGGCATTGACCCACACCTGTACATCGGAGGGCACAACTCCAAAGGATGCTCCGGATGAAATGACTCGGAAGATTCTTCTGGGAAGATGGGCTGCTGAGGTTCGTACTGGCAAGATGACTTACAGTGAATACCTTCGCAAAGTATCACTGATGTCCATGCTGCAGCGATCGGACACATTGAACAATAAAAAAGATATGCTTCAGAGTCACAGTCAAGAGTGGTCTTCGGACGCTAGAGAGAAGCGTGCAAGGACCCACAGTCTGGAAGAAATGTTTGCAGAGGAGCATTCGCCGAAGCGACTAGAGATCGATGGAGACCGGAGTCAGTTAAACTTAAGGGATAATGGTCATAGCAGGGATCAAGAAACCGAACGTCCAGATATGACCGGTGTCATAACACCAGGGAATAGCGTTGGAGTCTGCAGTCAACCGCTTCCTCCAGAGTTGGAAAGACTTTATACCAGGTCTTCAAGTAGGGTGCCTACCCTTGATATTGGACAATCGTTGAATGGGTACCTCCCAGCAGATTTCCTAGATAAGGAGCGTCATAAACTACGCATGCAATATCCGATGTATAATTTCAAGCGTGAGCATGAACGACTGCACGCCTCCAGCCAATTCACGTCCAAATCACTGCCAGCTGATCTGTCATTCCAGGACGAACTAGAAAGACCGATGACCCACGAACCTAAAGAGATCACCCTGCAGTCGAATATTTTGAATACCGGTCAACAGAAACGCAAATCAAAACCCCGTCGGTTAAACAGTCGCCTAGGCTACAATGCCATTTGTATAACAGGTGGTAGAATCCCGACCAAAGCAGATTCTGCCAAAGAGATTGAAGCGTTTGCGGAACTGCAAAGGCAGTTCTTTGAGCAACAAGCGCTAAATGACGTTACACCGGAAAATGGACTACCGCGTTTGTACAATGTCCCTCACCAACCGCCAACGACACCTGTTGATGCAACACTTGCTAGTGTATCCTTACCGGAGTTCCTCGCGCAGATGGCTGAAGGCGCAATCGTTAACCGGATAAGCGAAGAGGCACTCGATAGAGATGTAAAGGTGGGGGATAGGCCGAAAAAGGGCGTCCATGGAGAGCCGGTGAACGTAGTGACAATCGAAGCCGAAACGAGCTGCTTGAAACCTACAAGTTTCAAAGACAGCTTCACCAAGGAGTCAAAGGCCTTTGGTCATACTGGTAGCAACGCCGATATCAATAATACAAAGGCAACATATCTTGAAAGTGATAACAACGTGAATGACGCTGCTGATACGTTTTCTCTGAAGAGCGAACCACTTGAAGGTAAAAGCGAAGACTCTGTAGACAAGGAGGGCTGCAAAAATGATGAGGGGGTCGGGATACCATACTCCAAGTCGACCAACACCAACAACAACATCAGGAACGATTTGAGAGCGTCGGTCAAACAGTTGGAGATCGCGGACGTCAACGGTCTCGAAAGTCAGATGACGACCATTTCGAGCCGTTCCCTGGAAAGGATGATGTCTCGTCTGCCAGCGAGACTGCTCAAGAGTCGAGACAGACATGTCAACGCCAGGCGATCGAGGGCATTTGATGTAGCTTCAGGGGTCATGAAGACGAAGGGGGCGCCCTTGAGCACCAAGCATGTGGTGTTTGTAAGTCCTGCCTTCAACTAAAGCAAAACGTAACCCCTGCACCCTTGTCTTGGATAAAGGAGTAGAAACTATTAAGTTTTAAAATATGACGAAGCTAAGATTAATTTAAGGCATAACAATGGTTATGATAGGTAACGGCATATTAACAAGTTGATTTTTGTCAAAGAATACACGAAATCGGTGAAGGTCGAAAAGATTTGTATTATCAAAAAGGTTTGACATGAGCGAACTAATCACTAAAGCACGTGTTTTGGTTAAGATGTAGGTATGCTTTGGTAAACTTTCAGCAGCAGTTCAAATATATGAAGAAAAAAAAGTGTACTCATTCTACAAACTTTAAAAGCAGTCAGAAAACCAATATTACAAACATCTCCAGGAGTTCGCATTTAATCTTATCATGTTCTATTTATCACCTCCGGTTAATTAAGTTTCCTTCTGCATACAGAACAATAAATGTCGCATATTATAGGGGCTTTCCTCAGTTGACGTGGTTGTGTACGCAATGCTTTATAATGAAATAGGTTTTCCCTAGGGTCGTCAAATAATAAAATGCCACAATTCGATAAGAACATCTCGCTCCGAAAGTACTTAATTGGAAACAAATAGTTCTTTGCACCCTTGATACTATGATATCATATTACAACTGTACCTGAATAAGGGGCCTAATGCGCGAGGAATATTATCATGATTATTATCTGCGTTTACGATTTGAATTAAATAATAAATGAATCGGGAGAAACATTAAAAGTAGTTGAATTACGCAAAATATAATTGAACCTATAAAGCAACTAATTCCTAAAGCCTGTTTCATATGAAGTATGATATTATTACATGAACAAGGGGAAGGACAGAGAGTCAAAATTGGCTTTAAAGAGAAGGTTGAGTTCTGGGAAGAGGTGAACAATAATTTGTGGGCGTTAGCATTGTATTATACAAGTGTGGATGAACATCATATTAAACAAAATGTTCCCTGAAAAGCATGGCTCTTCAAATGTCTGGAAGAATAACGTTCATGATCATCCAATTAAACTCTACATAATCTCTGAATATTATTTTTTTATTAATTTTGAGTCAACTATGTAAAGCACATCGCTAAGGCCTACGACCATACACAAACTACGCACCTTTTTAGAAATTTTACAATTGTTCATATTGATTTGGCTTTCGAAGGAGACTGTTTCCTGATTTACATTTATGACACAAAATTATACTTTTAGTTTGTATGCAACCTTGGGTAAACACGACATTATTATAATTATCAATATTGTCATTTCAAATAGGAATATGTAACTTTGCGATAGATTGGAGGCCTTACGATCAATACGTATCAATCGCAACTTCTGTTTATATAAATGAGACAGGGACCAAAAGGAACAAACTTTAGGTTCGCAGATTTTTTTAGCATTTGCCAAAGTATCTGATGATATTTGGGCGTTCCTCAAAAGGTACAATTAAATGTTACAAGAAATTATATTTAAAAAATCAAATGTTCTAAATTGAAAGATTGTCTGTTTGCAGTTTTTTTTTGCTTTGGTTTACAAGCTTCGGTTAATACTTATAACGCACTATTTTAATGCACTTGGTGACGTTAATGGTCGGTCCGCAGACGTAGATAAAATAAAAAATAAAATTACACGCACACGCACACCCACACACGGATGCATTGGAAGTTTTGCACATGTTTTAAAAGCGACTGCTGGAATTCGAAAGTCGTGAACTCCTGTCATTCAATAAGATAATTGTGTTAACGCCCCTCTGTATCTCAACTGACGCAACAACATTATAATGGACACCCTGGTTAAAAGATTGCTTCGGTACGTTTGGAGGATATTTTTTTCTTTAGATTGGTTCGGGATCTTGAAATAATTATATTGATAAACGCCAGTTTACAGATATCTTTAAAGATTTATGCATATAATTAAAGAACGGTCATTTGATGTTGGTGATCCGAGAGCTTGTCCGACTTTAGTCCAGAATCTGAACAGCGTTATTATATTTCGCGATCATTCTCTCCTTTCCCTACATGCTGCAAGCCGAAGATGGCGGGATCCATATATCCGTCCGTATTGACGGTACGCCCAGCTAGGTTTCTCGCTGGGCGTAGAATTTACCTAAAAAATTGACTCCTGATGAAGTTGGGGAATTACAAATTTAATTAGTTTTGTTGAGTGCAATTATTGTTTTACTGTGTTTTAGGCATGGACATGACGTAATGGACATTAAACAAGTCTTATTTGCATTCATGAATGCTTTGCCCTGCCAATAAAATGTGAAAATGTAAACAGTGATCGTTGTCTGTGTGCATTTAATGACTGCATTTGGAAATTGATTCAAGTTCAGTAAATCTTTATGGTAAAGTGATAGAGGAAACAAACAGGAGAACAAGAGATGGAGGGAGAGAGAGAGAGAGAGAGAGAGAGAGAGAGAGAAATAGAGAGAGAGAGAGATAGAGAGAGAAATAGAGAGAGAGAGAGAGAAAGAGAAAGAGAACTGATGAAGGGGTGTGGGGGAGAGACGCGAATAGAGAGAGAGGGGGGGGGGTTGGAGAGAGGGAGGAAGAAAAGAAGATGAAGAAGAAAATACGTACATGGTAAGAGTAAGGATGATATTAAAGAGAGCTTGCGATTGATTCTGTTCAATCGCAACTCTGTATAAGACGGGCCCTGATTGAATTCTAAGATCAAAAAGGAAAAAGGCAGTGCCAGTGGGGGAAGATTGTGGATTCGATTGGATGAGAGTCCCGGGGGCGCAATTTTTTTTACACGCTAGCCTGGCCATTTCTATGATATACACCATTGAAACGACTAATATTAGTCTAGCAGCCTACATGCGAGGAGCATGATGATAAACATGTACATCGTGCATGACAATCATCAGATAAAGACATAGCTGGCCCTTTTAAATGAGACGGCCATCTCAGCCATTGGGCGATGGAATTCAAAAACTTAATCTATTTTAATTTAATTTAGGAACTTTACATTAATCTTGATCTAAGCTTGAGACACGAACGACCGAACGTTCAGCTAGAGAGCAATCAAGTTAAACTGCGGTAGGCCTAGTGCATGCCTATATGTAGGCTTTACCTCCAGCGCACTTTTACTAGTATTACGGCGAAACTGGCCAGACTAGCGTGTAAAAAAAATATTCGCGTCCCGGGGGGTGGGAGGAGAAAAGTGATATAAACGGTGCCTGTCTGTATGTGTTCTTCGCCTGGTCGCAAAAACTAAATAGTTTTTTAACGTAGATGGCAGCAAATCCTGGAAAGAAAGGAAGGAAGGAGTTTGTGTCATTGCCATCGGCCCGTAAAGTATTATCCTACAACTTAAATCGGGTTTAGCAAAAGGAGTTAGTCTGAGATCTCAGATTTTCCTTTGTAAACGTAATCTTAGACTGAGGGTTGCATTTCAGTGATCCCTATGAGTATTTTGCATCTCTTGTTCCTGCCTGGGGGAGGGGGGGGGGGAATAATTTTTGTTTTAATTAATCGAATTGTTATCCTTGATTATAAAGATGGAGAGTTACACTATAAGGTGCCCTTTTATATTTTGTAATGTTTTGTTGACGAATAATCAGCAATAATGGTACGAGAGAAACTGCATTATGTCTAATATTTTGTCTACCTTGAGATTTAATAACGAATAAACTTACAAGATCACGTTGAAGAAATAACGTGAAATTCGCGTATCACTGCATGCAATGAGTGAGAAGTGAAATATTAAACAAAAACAAGTGAAATGTTTCTTTTCTTGCTGTAGTAAACCTAAGCGCTTATGGCACAGTCACACGGCCACTTACGGTAGCTGCGGATGCTTACGGATAAAAGTCCGTAAGCATCCGCAAGGATCCGTATCATCCGTAAGCATCCGTATCCATCCGTAATTCAATCCGCAGGATCCGCAGACATACCCAGATCCGCAGCGGAATTTTGAAAATCTCAAAATTTTGCTGCGGATGAAATATACGTAAGCATCCGCAGGTCCGTAACATGGCCGTGTGACTGTAGCATTAGGGACATTCATGTACTACTGAGATTACATCAATCTCTACACGCGCGTAATTGATGTGAAGCATATGGTTTTTCTATTTAAAAAAGAAGAAGCAGGTATTAAAGCTATCAAACAAAGTCAACCAGTGAAATATAGTCAATTACTCTCTGCCAAAATTAGGAAGCGGGACGCAAAAAAAGGTTTATAGGCGTTTGGTCTACAACCAGTTCGTCTACTACCCAAACTGGGGGGTGTTTCACAAAGATCCTAAGTAGAACTTAACACTAAGTTGGACTTAACAATTATGGACAGCCATTGGAGCCTTAAAATGAAATATATTCAAAAGCAAAAATTCAAGTATTTTAGACTTTTTTTTATAAATTCCACACCAAGAACATGAAATCTCCTTGATGATAGAAAATATGAATGATTTGAATCAACATTTTATGCCTATAAAAATACATTTTACTATTTTTTTTCAAAGATGCTAACTGCTTTCCATAATTTTTAAGTCCAACTTAGAGATAAGTTCAACTTAGAATCTTTGTGAAACACCCCCCTGGAGTATTACTCATCATTTAGTCCATTTCCAGTCGGAATTATTCCCAGTTCGTCTAAAGTCCATTTTGTCTGCTACCCATATGGTCTAATAGTCATTTAATCATGAATAAAAAATAATCATCAAATGATTAATAGACTTGATGGATGGTGGACGAAACGGGTATTAGATCAATTGGGAATTAGACTAACTGGTTACTAGACTAAATAAACAATAGACCAAATGGTTAGTATGGGGTATCAGACCATATGCAGACTAGACCTAATAACTATTAGCCTAAATGGTCATTAGACAAAACGATAAGTAGAGAAAATGATTATTGTAGTAGAAGTGTTTTTTTTTTACCTGACTGCTGTGAAAGCATAAATGCTTGTTTAGTAAGCAACCACTGAGGACCGACGGCTTTAGGTCCTCTCCGAGGGATCTGGTAATGAAGATTAATGTCTTAATACCAAAGGGCACTTGTCTAGCGCATGGACTTGGTTTCGAACCTGGGTCGCCGGATTACGAGACCACTGCTCTACCAACTGAGCTATCGCGCCTCATTAATATAGCCTACGCCGGTAATAGTAGACGGACTGGGTGTCGACCAAATGGCAATTCACCCGCAAAAGACAAATGACATAAAGCTCAAATTCCTCCTATCATATCCCTGCCCTGCGTGCCCTTTCAAAAGTCTATCATGTTGTATTTATGATTTTAAGTGATATATTTTGGACGACTTTAAACTGTCAAATAATTTCATGAAAAGTTCTTGTGGTTTTTTAAATATGCATGGAATATAAAGCTATAAGCTTATTTCACCTGCAATTTTCTTCTTTTTCTTGGTTATTACGAGAATTACCGCATGTATTCCGGGCTGTATTATTCTGTATTGATGATTAAAGGGTAATCTTTTAAGTGCAGCATGCAGATTTCTATCAACGTTTTCTACATTAAGTGTAAGATCATAGAGAGCCCCGGGTAAAATTATGATTTATTAATAATTTCCTGCCGTCTGCATATTTCATGTAATGAATAAATAAAAAGGGGAAAACTCCCTCCCTCGAATATCATAAGGATTGCCATTTCTTTATTTTTGATGTCGGTGAACAGAAAACTTCGTATTTCCTGCTTTTAAATACAAGTTAGAAGTCAAGAGTTCATGGAAAGTGTAGATTTTTTTTCTTCTCCAGGACTGACACAGCGGTTTGTATGTTCACGCTTACTCTTACATGTTGAGCATGAGCAACCGCTGAAACATTGCTGTGTCACTATAGATAATATGGTGACTTTTTTAAAGACCGTCTGTACTAGTTTGGCCAAGAGGGATTAGACCACCCAGGGTGCTAACTGACAGGTGGCTGTCTCATCAACTCAGCTCTCAATTAACATAAGAAGAAGAGGAATCATGGGGGACCAATGGTCACCGATTAGGCTTGTTTTTCTATATAGAGGGAGCAAGCAGCTACAAGTAGTACATATGGGATTCAAAGGGGGGGGGGGGGGCTTGTCACAGAATTTTAGGATTTGTGCCCCCTCCCCCATCGTCCTCTCCCCCTCTGTTATGGAATCCTGGATCCTCCACTTACAGGGACAATCCCGTTTACAAGATGGATGACATGCTAAAGAACACGGCCGGGGGGGGGGGGGGGGGGGGGGGTGGTAAGGTATAGGAGGGGGTCGTTCAGTGTTTTTTCAGACAGGCTTATAAATTCCCTCTCTCCCTATCTACATCTGTAATTTCCTTTCTTTTTTGCCCCTTCCCGTTACTTCGCCACTTTAAAGTTGATTTTAAATGACGAATTTCTGACTCATCCAACTAAATTTTTGAAAATAATCAAAGACTCTTTTTCATTGTAAATTGACGCCATGTTCACTTCACTCTGTCATTAAGTTGATTTGAATAAAGTTAAATGATTTGAGAATCGGATGAGTAACATCTTGAGGGAATTAAAAAAAAAAAATCTTTTACCGCAAAAAAAAACTATTGATCATAGTTGTACCTCTGTCCGGAACATGACTTATCTAGAAACATGTTCTTATAAAAACAATGTGATGTTCTACTGCACACTGTATATAATAGTCTGAATATGTTAAAAAGCTGTATATTTTGTTGGAGAGTAGTACATCGATTTGCTGAAGTTTCTTATTTTCTTTCCTTGGATTTTATAAAACTTTATTAACTATTCTCGTTTGACATTTTGTTCAATCAATCTAAGCTTGATAATTGAAAATATATAGCCATTCCTTTATAAACAATAATAAATTACTTATATGACCAAGCTATGTGTTTCATGATATTATTCTCTATATACAATTGGTGGAATTATGTATACTGGAAGAGTTTACGCCTATTTCTTTT
The DNA here is from genome assembly GCF_000002235.5 of Strongylocentrotus purpuratus. NCBI lineage: Eukaryota > Metazoa > Echinodermata > Echinoidea > Camarodonta > Strongylocentrotidae > Strongylocentrotus > Strongylocentrotus purpuratus. The sequence continues at coordinate 305,196 of NW_022145551.1, forward strand.
AAAATTTCTGTATCAAGGTTAGACCAAGCTAGGAGCTTCTTGGTTAATCAATGTTATGAAATACCCTCCGGAACAAGCTAATTTCTAGTTCATTTTGGGGGGTGGGGGGGGGGGGGGTAGGGGGCTTATCCTGCCAATGTCCCTAGCTATCCCCATTATACACCCCGCATTCTAAATATATACATGTCTTACGCTTGACAATTCAGGTAAAATAAAACAAAATCTAAAAGAGAACGCAATACATTGTCGAAAACGCGTTGAGTTCCACCAGGGAGATGTGAGTTCTCCTTGGTTCCACGAACTTTCACCAGTGAGACCAACCCGTGCTGAAGCACGAAGCGACGGATCTATCGGTTAGGTCTGGATCACAAAGACTACAAACAAAAAAGTCAACAAAAGTTTTAGGGGAAAAAAAGAGAATGGGTGAAAGTCCCAAGCCCGCGAGTCACGCATGGGGGCATACCATACACACACAGGATCCAGTTTGAAAGGTACGCTGGAAAAAAAGGTACCATACACCATGAACCTAATACCAGTTTTGTGAAGCCTATTGTGAAAAAATCGACTCCGCTCCCGCGAGAACACGGACTGTTGTTTATAATGTTTTATGTGAAAGTTGGTTGAGCTTGCTGAAGAAGAATGACAATTATAGTTGTCGGTTTTGCCATGATACCGCGTAACGTAATATATATACGAACATTCAGACGTCGTTTTTGATAGCCTGGGAATTTTGCCGTCAAAGTATTCTGCAAGTGCCAATGAACGAATGAAACTGTATCCAATTAATACAATTGTTCTGCGAGGGGAGATCTGAAGCTTGGCCGAGATGATAATCACAGCGACCGACATAATTCGTTTGCAGGGCAGAGGTATGTATATAGTTCATTCATTCGTTTCTTTAGTTGTGTACAATTGCTATGATGACTCGTGGTAGTAATAATACTAAAAGTAGTTACGAAGATGGAGCGATGTTGTAATAGTAAGCTGATAATATATGAGAATGTGAGATACTGCTATTACTACTGATATATTACTACTATTCCTACTACTAACTACTACTACTACTACTCTACTACTACAGATCTCTACTTCTACTACTACTACTACAGATCTCTACTACTACTACTACTACTACTACTACTACTACTACTACTACTACTACTACTACTACTACCACTACTACTACTACTACTACCACTACTACTACTACTACTACTACTACTACTACTTCTAATACTACTACTACTACTACTACTACTACTACTACTACTACTTCTAATACTACTACTACTACTACTACTACTACTACTACTACTACTGTCACACATCTCAGCAGCGTTCGGAGAGCTCTTCAGGTGCTATGTCGGGGCTGTATTTAAGCGTTTTGTAATTGATAATAATAATTACTTCGAATGTTTCCAAGCATTGCATTTTGATAACAAATAATACTCTTCCACATTAACATTTAAAAAAAAGGAATGAAAAGGCTTATACATTATTTTCACCTTTTCCAAAACTCAACCTTCTCTTTATAAAAAGAACAGTTCTACTTCTATTCTGCTACTTGTCAAAGCCTGTTCAACATCTAGACAAGTGTGATCTTCTGCCGACGCTGGACGGCTTGTGTGAATTAGTGCCTAATTATATACATGTTTATGGTGCAAGTAAAATGATGATGCTGTGACTATTCGCAGCTGATGGCTTCCTTGAACTGCTTCAATGTGGGCAGCTCAATGATATTGTAGGAAGCTCACCCCAGTCTTTCATGGTGCGGGGAAAGAAGCTGTACTACTACTTTTAAGAATTAGAGGATGTATGGTACCAAGTCTGGTGAAACGAAGATGATGTTGACTTCTTGTAGCTCTGCCTGTCACGCCTTTCGTTTCCCAAAACCACACAAAGGATTTTTTGCGATTGTACTTTTATGGAACGCATAAATATATCTAAAGCAATGAAAGCTTTCCCCGTTTTATGGAATGCGTTAATCCTTTCGCTTTATAATAAAGTTATTTAAAGTTACGGAATATAAAATCAATATTGGAAAGAAAAATCAATTGTGACCGTGATAATTAGATTATCTTGCATTCTTCGCGAACTACTCCCTCCTTTCTCTCTCTCTCTCTCTCTCTTTATCTCTGATGTCTGTCTGTCTGTCTCTCTCTCTCTCTCTCTCTTATGTAAAGCATGACATTTCTGTTTTATTGAAGAAGCTTGAGTTCTGGTGAGGCCAGGTTTAAAATATTCTTGATAGATAGTTTATATCTATTTAGAACTTTAATTAATCGACCCCTCTTATTTTCGATTGATCAATATATTTCTGAGAAGATAATAGTATAGACCAGTTTTGGAAACGCTCTCAAAAAATGCCTGGGAACTGGAACGGGTTTTTCTTGGGGGAGGGGGTGGCTAAGTTATTATGTAAGTGACATGTGAGCTTTTATTAGGGGGAGGTAGTGCAGGCGTTTTCCTCTCTCGTCCTTCTCCCCTTCTCATTCTCTCTCTCTCTCTCTCTCTTTCTCGCTTAATTTTATTTTAATCACCACTGGGATAGGGGGAGAGGCACTATCTACGCCACTGGTCCCTTATTTCAGTTTATGTGTGCATAACATTTGATTTTCAAAATTTTCTTCCATTTGATCATATCAACATTTCACAGTGTACATCTTATTCGACACCATTTACCTTTTCCAAATTGCCTCCAGACAATTCGTTCTCAATGTAATCGCCTGACCAGAACCTCGACCTCATTGTTAGGTAAAGCCTGCTATTCGTTGTGTCACATATGGGTCTCCCGTATGACATTGGCCTATGCATCAAAGTCAGGTTCAAGTTCATTTCTTTTCTTCGTAAATAGCATTTCCAGTAGCGGTTCTATAGAGGGGCACTTGAGGGGCACATGCCTCCCATATTTCTTCCAGTCCAACGCCCCCAATCAGTCTTGATTATAATTGAATATAAGCGAGGCATACAGTTAACAACTAAATTATTCATACCCTTACCAAGTTTTGTAATTTGTCTAGTATGTGAAAATAGATTTGTCCCAATTTATGTTACTTGCGAATGTGACATATTAAAGCTTACATATATCTATCAAAAGGATTAAACAAAGGCCACAATTCAACCAGTCCAGCTTTCATTCCTGAGTTTTAAAAAAACACACAAAAATATCCAAATATAGAAGGGGTATAAATAATATAGTTGTTACCTGTAATATGTAGATAAGGAACCCGCTCCCACACGCACCATATTCTTGTAAATCCCGCGCCTGAGCACATCTTCACCAAAACACGAATTTCAGCTGTCAAAGAACTGTAAAGGTCACAAACTACATCGACGGGACTGGAAGATTTTAGATTGAGATGGCATTTGGGTTAGAGTTCAATATAAACAATATCAACAGGTCCCTGATTTAACCGAAAGAAACCCAGATTTTTTTTCTTCCTCAACCCCCTTTTTTGGTGGTGGTGGTGGTGGTGGTGGGAGGGGGGGGGGGGATGGCACAAGCCGCCCCACCCTTGAACTGCGATTGGATATACACGTGGTATATGGATCTAATTTGGATTGGTCGTACGTTCTGTTTTGGAGCGTAAGCCTTTTTTCTCTCGATTCCCTAACTTTTTTCAGTCTCTCTCTCATATCCATGCGTTTCTGGCATGGACACGACAATAAGATTACTGACAGCTGTTCTCGAAGGTAAAAAAACTGTCATAAGACATAGAAACCCACTCCCTAAAAAATAAATTGAATAAAGCTGAAAAAGGGCTTACTTGATTCTATTTACAGCAAACATCGTATTCTGTAGAACTTTGCAGGAATTATGAATATGTCACGTATGTCCTATCTGTGAACTTTAATCGTTGGCAGTGTCCCAATATTCAAATTATGCAAGGAAACACTTTTAATTGCTAGAATTCACTGTCAGACACCATTGAGTGACTGCATTAATTTTATGACTGACTTTTTTTTCTTTGGCAATAACATACATGAAATGAGCTGTAACAGCAACATGGGCATTTGTCTATTATTATACGTTATTTTGTTTCAGATTTTAAAAAAATGCGTACAACAAAACATAACGATACCAGACCAAAATGTTATGTCTGCGTTCATGAAAGGCGAGATATTTCACCTCACCTGACAGTTGTCCGTTTCTATTTCAACCGTCGAAAAGAGCGATGAAATTCAGAGATTTGTCGTTTGTTAAATTTGTATATACATGTACTATGTATAATGAAGCCTCATGCACTCACTTAGCGATTTTTTTTTTAAGCTTGTAAAATGACTCATTTTCCTGTTCTTATTGTTATGACCCTCAACATTTTGTTTCTGCCTTTTTTGCCCCCCCCCCCCCCTCTTAATGTGCTTGCGGTATGTGGTTTGGCAGCCAGACGCTGTAGCGTACGAATTTCATGAAGAATACAAAGATCTAGAGAACCGTCATTTTTTTTTGCAGAAAACTTAATATTCTGTCAGAACACATTTATGTGTACAAGCCATTTCTTTTTCAAAGAAATCACGCATAAGGTCTTTATTTACCTTTGGCGTGTTGTGATATGCCTGTTGGACCCTTGACTTTGCGATGGTACTTCATTTCTGTACTTCATTTATTTACCGATGTTTTGAATGGGTGTGATGGAGAGCCAACATAAATGTTAGCGAAAGCCCTTTTTTGTATTTGCTCACCTGTACGTGCTAGTAAGCTTCAGATAATATTATTGTTCTAGTTACATTAACTAGTCTTTGATCAAAGTTTCCAAATGGGGTCTTTTAATCAATAAAGACTGCACGCATCATTAAAATTGCGGCATTGATCGATAGACCGATTCACTAACATATTCACATTTTAGACATAATACTGTATTGCAGTTCATTCATTAAAAACAGGTTAATGGAATACCTCATCACTAGGTCCCCAGGAAAGAAACATCCATACATTTGAATATGTTAGTTAACCGGTCTATTAACGTCGCATAGACCAAGATTCAAGATTTATTTATTTCTTTCAACTTGCATGAAAACAATAAATATTCATGACCAGTAACAACACGTTCATCGTCAGCAAGAATAAATTTATGAACAATAACAAGAAAGTTATAAAGACATTGAAAATGTGGAAAAGAGGTGGTCTGTAAAAAAAAAGCACAGCTTGTTCAACACAGATCACCTTTACAGGAACAACAACAACAACAAACAAGACTTTAAAAGAATAGATTACAATACAGGGCAGGAGGGGGGGGGGGCTAAAAATACTAATCTAGTTACGTATTCTGAATAGAAATAAAAACCAGATCTATCACTAATTTGTAGAATATGGTAGGTTACAAAAAAGAAGCAGATTAATCATAATAGAAAAGTAAGGCATAGAACTTCGTATATTTCAAGCAGAAGAAGAGCAATTATCACAAATTTTACGACCTTGACGGTAACGCATAGTGAAGGTTGTTGTCTAGACTCCCGTGCTCAGAACTATGGTATCTTCGAAGAGGAATGTTTGCACTTTTCTTGTTGGAATCACGTTAAGAACCTAAATCAAATACCCGCTGAGAGAAGCAAATAAAATTGTAATCACACACTCCAGTACTCCACGATCACACAGCATAGCCTATTGACATACCAGTCTTGTGTGGATATACACGAATTGGCAATCGAATATTAAAAAACTACCGACTTTGCAAACAACCCTTGCGGATTGTTTTATCGTATTTCTTCTTCTTCTTCGCTATAAGTACTAACTGAGCTTCTTAATAAGAGGATTTGCGAATCTTGAGTAAAATCCCGAAATGAAAATCTCGTTGCTACGATTTATTTTTTGTTTTACTTTTGCTAACTCCTTAGAATGTCGATCGTGGAAGAATATCACAGCTGAAATGACCCATGTAAACAACTGCCATTAAAGTGTTCGCCTTTTAACATGAAGGCCAGAATTGTGGACCCGAAAACTCTGAATTAAGACATGTTTGTGTAGTCCCGTATACCATTTTGGCTTTATCATTGTTCGATGCCGTAAGGGAAGACTAAAGTAATTTGTTTTGCCATGGTTACAAAACCTCATAATACAACTCTGTAAATCGAAATGAGATTTCAAATGAAAAAGAAAAAAGTCGACCATTTGGCGGCAGTTTATTTTAACAATGGAATCATGTAGGCCTAAAGCCTGATCGGTATACTTGCTTTCTGTGACGCAAAGTGGAGGTTAGCCAAGATAATACAATTTAAGTAAAGTCTAAGTCAGAAGAAGAAGAATAATGAAGAGAAGAAAGATTTAAAAAAGAAGAATAAGGAGGAGGAGGAGGAAAAGAAAGAAGAGGAGAAGAAGAAGAAGAATGAGGAAGAAGACGAGGAGCAAGAAAATAAGCAGAAGAAGTGGAGATAGTAGTAGTAGATTTAGAAGTAGTATTAGTAGTAGCAACAGTAGTAGTAGTAGACGAAGATGAAGAAGAAGAAGAAGAAGAAGAAGAAGGATAAGAAGCGTTATGTCAAGTGTTATGCTCTATTTGATCAACACTTAGCATCATGATTGCTTTTGTCGATCGATGTTTGATCGGTCATGCAAATAATTATGTAAACTTATAATCTTTTTACGATTGTATGCTCTGCTCACACGTCAATCCAACAACAGATTGAAGATTTGAGCAAAAAGAGAGGAATAAAATAGTCGATCTGTTTGATATCTATGCCTACACAGTGCAAACAATAGACTTGAAAGTAAAGTGAACTTAATCAAATCCGACCCAATTGTGAGAAGAAATACGCGGAACAACTGAAGAACCTCGATGCAAAAGCTCTTTTCCCTTTTTTAATATTCAATCAATTTTTAATCAAATATTCTCAGTGTAAAACTAATCTATAGGTCTATAATTATGATGGAAGGGTTGTTTTGTAGCTTATCAAGACCGAAAATATGTAATTTTGCAACGGTTATGTGTTGCACAAAGCGACTCTTTCTGCTAACAGATCCCTATTGTTTTGTGCAAATCAGCCCGCGCGACAAACGAGCGCCCTTGCATATTGGCACTTGTGGCAAAGGAAAGGTTAAAGGGATAGGGTTTCTTTGCCTCAGATTCTAAACAAAATTCTATATTTAGCTCATTCAGCAATCATAATTATAAACCTTTCAGGAACCCCACGACTTTTACAAGCCGATCGCCTTCTAGTATCTGATTACCAGATTGGTTTTCATAACACTACAGTCTATTGGGTAAAAATGAGTTTGGTAAAAACCGGTCACTCAAAGATTTTACTTTTTTAAGGCACTTTTTAATCATTTTGAAGCGCAATATTTTTAAGGGTTTCAATATTAAACCAAATCACAGACACTGGTAACACGTAGGGCCATGCATCTCAGATTTGTAAAACTGAAAACATTGTTAAATAATGCCTTTAAACATGCCCCTGAGAGCAGTCAATATGTTTTATATTACCTGAGGTGACTGACTAGTCGATCTTTGAACTATCTTACTCGCTCATAGTTTCACTTGTGATGATACTAGCAAAGAGAAGTTTTCCGGTAGGAAGGAAGTTAGAAACCAATTGTTCCGTGAAGGTGTCGCCATAGACCAGCTGATTCCTGTGAAACTTGACTCTGATTTCCTCATACATCACGAATATTTTGTTGTGATAGGTAGGCCAGATTTCATTGCCACTCTCCTCCATTTAAAGCCCCATTGCACTAATTATAGCTACTTGCGCCCTCTATATACCAAACAATGCCTAATCGGTGCCTGTTGGTCCCCCATGATCCTCTTAGTATGTTAATTGAGAGCTGATTTGATGAGATAACCACCGTTGTCAGTGACCTTGCAGGAATGTCTAATCCCCTGGCCAAACTGGTACAGACGGGCTTAAGGAGATATATTGATTAGTTGAGTATCGAAGTTTGAAGCTAATCTTGAAATTGTGGTATGGGAATCATATGTTGAGAGAACATGGCTATAATTCATTCTGGATTGTTTATCCTGCAGTAGATTGATTGTTTGAACCAGTAAAATAGAAATAAACTCACAAAAAACCTGCTGGAAATCATCTTCGATAAAAACCACAACTCTTATTTGCACATAGTGACCTGTGTGAAGCACGTATAGTGTCGGGCCTACTTACCTTGATTTCCTTATCTTTCTATGCTCATTACTCAGACCCTATACATTTTCTGCGTCATTTATTTGTTATCTTGAACATTCAGTGTACATTCCGTTGGATTCTGTGAGAATATATTTTCTATATTTCCCAGAACTCAAGTTTATCTTTAAGAGAAGACAACATTATAGGAAAGATGAATAGTTTGTGATAGTTTTCATTCTTTTTGCTGTTGCGGAAAAAATATTTATAGAAGAGATTCAATTCAATTAAATTCGCTTTATTAGATTCCATCTTTTCGTAAATCATTGTAAAAACACATCAATTTAAAACTTGCAATTTGATACATAAATACATGTGAATTACATAAACATTACAGCTGTGCCCAATTTAGTTCTGCCATAAAAATGTCAGAACTAAATTGGGCACAGCTGTAACAAAACTTAAAAAACAAGGTTTTGTCAAGACAGCTTCCCTGATAAAATAGGATGTGGTATTGAACAAATCGTTGCTGTTTTTGCCAAGTGTTTTGTTTTTCTGACGAGGAAGTAACATCATTTTAAACAATGCATGGACAGTTTCAACAGGTTCATTCGAGCAGATTCCTTGCAATTCATCAACCTAATGGGGCGTTGCATATCCTCAGAATCAAGCGCAAGTCTTGCGATTAATTGCAAACTTGCAATTGATCGCAACTCAACTTCCTTGCAACGCCCCATTAGTAAGGGAGGGAGAGAGAGAGAGAGAGAGAGAGAGAGAGAGAGAGAAGAGAGAGAGAGAGGGAGAGAGAGAGGGGGGAGGGGAGAATAAAAGCTAGATCTAGTTAACTTAATTTAATTGCTAAAAATGATTAATTGCAAATAATTAATCGCAATTCAACTTTCTTGCAACGCCCCATTAGTAAAGGAGAGAGAGAGAGAGAGAGAGGGGGGGGGGGGGGGGAGGGTGAGAATAAAATTGAGTTGCAATCGACTGCAAAATTAATATCAGTTGCACATTGTGCAACTTGCAATCAATCGCAACTTTCTTGCAACGGCCCATAAGTGATGTTTTTTTCTTCAATACCATCTTTTCCTCTCTGCAGCTCAAGATAACCGACCGTGGTCAAGATGAGGTACTACTGTAAGATATCACCTGAGAAGTTCATCATCTTATCGGCTACTTTGGGGATCTACATTCTTCTCCTACTCCTGTCTTTCAACAAACAAACCAGCACAAAACCCCAGGAGCTGCAAGAGCGCAGAGCGAACGAGCCTGCCAAGAAGCTAGAATGGATCGGAGATAGGTAAGACAGACATGATCGCAAAGGCTGTTAAGAAATCAACTCAAAGCCAATTTTAGTACCATTGCGAGACAAACGAATGTCACTTTATTTTCGATACTATATCCGCAATGAGTAATATATTTAGCATTATGGAAATCATATCCAGATTATGTAATTCGTTGTTGAAAAATTATAATGTCCATATTGTGATGGAAAAGGCTGTTGAATTGTCTTAGGCGGTTTTCTCGAAAGTCTTGGCGATCTCTGCCGCGAAAATGGACTGTATAACTGATGATAATCCAGCTAACAATGGAAGTTACAAACTGATTTAGCCAAGGGCGCAGGTTCGAAACTGAGTCACGTCTTTCGGATGGTGACATTAAGGCTCGGTTCCCAGATGTAAATAATCATATCTGATTGATACACGTCTGTAAAAACCCAATTACACACACAGGTCCTTCGGCAGCGTTTGCTCCAGACTTTATTTTGTCGAAAAATATAAATTGTTGGGGAAAGGTTTCGGTTGTGCTTAGATTTTATTGGTTTAGGATTGTATCATGTTTATGCATAGTATTGAGTTTGATTCATCCGTCACACCGCCAAGACCGACTCCAATCCGGCCACAAACCGACCGACTAACCGACCAATTCCTGCGTGCATATTTGGAGTAATATATTATTTTTTTCTTTCAGTCTGTTACACCTTATTCTAGACCCTTATGTTTGCATATGTCATAGGGTAATGACAAATGCAATTGTAGTCGTTGCTGTGTTTTTTTGTGGACCAAACTAAGTTCAAGATAGCTGATTTGCGGTTTGTAATAAAAATATATTTTATGATGTAATGTTCTAAATCGAGCTTTTGTTATTGTCTCTCCAGATGGATGAACCATCTCCAGCACCAACCCGTCATCCACCGCACCAAGAATCGTCTCTCCAAATCCGTTATTCCTAAGAGTGACGTCAGCCATGACGCAAGCGAAGACGACAGAGAATCATCGGTTAGTGGTGACAACGCCGGGTATGACCACTCCTCGTACGCGGTTTTCTCGCATCCGTTCGGACGCCCGGCTCCGAACATTCGCCGAATATATCCCAAGGACAAGAGCAAATCTAACATCGCATTCAAACCGCTATCCGATTCCAAGATCGGCGTTCGGCGAACCTCGAAGCGTAACCGGGCTGACACGATACCAAATAGAAACGATACTGATGGTGCTAGGATTATCGATGACAAGATAACGTCTGATTCTAAAGAGGATCATACTACGTGCAAGCCTCATTCAAATATTGTTTACATTAAGACACATAAAACCGGAAGCTCGACGTTGCAGAACATTATATATCGATACGGTGATGAAAAGAATTTGACCTTTGCCCTTCCGGCACGTGATGTGTACATCCAATCAGTGCGCGAGTTTGAACCTTCGAGTATATTACCGGTGCGACCGGGAAGACAAATCAACATAATGGCTAACCACGTCCGGTTCTTCTACAATGGTAAGTCGTGGACATAATCTAATGTTATGACTACAAATATCGAGTGTTTAAAGGTAAAGACCAGTATTGGAAACGCCCCAATTTCAAAAAAATGAAATGGAAGCTCTTATTACCAATCATGTGAAAGAGTATGTTTTGACTATGATGATAAAAATGTTGCCGGGAAACTGCCTACTAATTGATATATTTGGTATATTAGTATATCTCTGACCTGTTGAGAGATACAAATGCACGTGTCGCGCACGTGTGTGTAGTCCCATATACATCTTTCTGTGTACAGTGCTTGTAACTTTACGAAGACTGGGCCAAATTTCTTATCATTTTGATGATTCCAGAACCTTGCAGTACACACCAATACTTATATGCTAGATGATGATCAACCTTTTCTGATCGATTCCACAACGTTTCTTTCACAATGCAACCGCATGACCAGAACTGGTCTTTATCTTTCATGGAAATTTAAGTCAGGAAAACTAACATTGATCTGCTCAATGCCTCTTCACAGTTCATCCTGACCATACATCCTGATCACTGTCGAGGATGCAGTAATTGTTTTGGATGAAACAGGGTCCGAAATGGTACTATTTTTTTTCTTCTTTTCAAATGGAAAGTATGTCTTCAAAGCTCGATTCGTGGGAGAGATAAAGCAACTTGTCTGATTGATGTTGGCTACTGTGCCCACGAAGCAAATAATTATTTCAGAAAATAAAATTTGACCGAAAATATTTGCTAAGTACATTCTGAATAGATAAAACGCCGGAGGTCAACTTTTTGTCATTAAATCGATCCTTAAAAGTGGTCAAACCATTATATTCAATTAAAGTCAGAATCTTCCCTTTTACGAGGGGTTTTTGACTTTCGTGCCATGATGACACTCCCTCCAATTTTCTCGTTTAAAGCATTCTCTTCATTTAGGCCAACCTTACCGGTTTCTTCACCATATTTTTCCACACGTTACACACGTTCAGCTTCCCAATTTCACCTTCCATATACTTAATACGCAAATGTATAATTCTTTTAAACATGTAGGATCGAAGATTTTTAATAATTTAAATACAATCATTCGTCCATGTTCAACAGCCTCCTCCTTCAAAGTCTTACTTAAACGTCACTTTATTCATAAATATACTTCTTGATTTCTATATATCTTTTTAATAAGTTTACCTCATAAATGTACACTGTACATGTAATCTCTCTTTCTCCTTCCCTTCTCTTGGGTGAGTGTGTGTGTAGTGTGTTGGATGTGTCCGCTTGTGATTATTATTAATGTTTTACTTATAATTTGTTAATTTTGTCAAAGGGGCACCAGTCCACAACATCTTGATCTTTTTTGGTTGCCCCTCACGATATGTTAATTTTATATATGTATATGATTATGTCAATATGTTTTATTGCATTACAATACTATTTTCTTTTATATCGTTGAATAAAGATGAGTTGAATTGAATTGAATGAAAACCTTTCCCTCTGCCATCTACTTCCATATTCCATACTCTTTACACAGATTCCTCGTCTTCCCTTCTCAACACATGACCCATCTATCTCAATCAACTTCTCTTAACCCCTTCCACCACAGTTTCTTCCAGACCCAACCTTTCCATGAGCTCACCTGTGATCTTTCTCTCAGACAGTTTCACACCACACATCTTCAATATCATGGCTCTTTCTGTTCTCCTCCAGATACCTTCTTCTACTGTCTTCACATTTCAAAGTTTATGAACCATCTGCCATCGCTGTTCTCACTCAGGCATTACAGACCATAATGCTAAATACAGGGCGTATCATAATAAAGGATATTGAAGTTTAATGACGATTTATAAGAAAACTACTGATTTCATAATCAAGCATTTTATGTCTGTTGTAAAGGACAGAATGTCCTCTTGTTAATGACACCCCGATCATACTACTACTGTCACAGTTGACTGAATAACAAAGCATTGCTGTCCACCATGTGAAAGGTGCACTGTGCCAAGTTTGATAACATTTCCTTCTTAGACACATAATCCACTCATTGTTCAGCATTTCAATATGTCTGGGCTGACACAAGCACTAATCTTTAGAATTTATCTGTGAATGCTAACTTGTCACAGTGCACCTTTCACGTGGTGGACAGCAATGCTTTGTTATTCAGTCAACTGTGACAGTAGTAGTATGGTCGGGGTGTCATTAACAAGAGGACATTCTGTCCTTTACAACAGACATAAAATGCTTGATTATGAAATCAGTAGTTTTCTTATAAATCGTCATTAAACTTCAATATCCTTTATTATGATACGCCCTGTATATTACTCATTGCGGATATAGTATCTAGAATAATATCGCTAGTGATATTCGTTTGTCTCGCAATGTATGGTCAACAAGTAGAGTATAAAAGACGCTTGCTTACAATATCTTTTATCACCTGACGAAGTGTTGCAGCGGCGCTCGAAACGTCGTGATCTCTTAGATCCCTTGCGAGACAAACGAATATCGATATTATATATCTTGCCTTTTATTCTCATCGTAAACCTTCTACCAGCATGGATCAGGGCCAGGTCATTAAACTTTATCCACCCAAATTTGCATCATCTTGCCACTGTAATCTCACATGCTCCACCACTGTTGATTGTAATCCCAAGATGGCGAAACCTATCAACCTTTTCAAAATCTCTCGTATCCCTTTAAATCAACAAAACCATGACAAAACTAACATCATTCTGATTTCTAATACGATTCATGAAGTAACAAACAAGCTTTCTCATGATTTAGTATGCGGTAATGTTATTTTCGACCCCTTGGCTTGGTATGCATTGGCACAGATATTTCAATCACGTTATCATGTGAGTCGTTATTTATATAGTTTGTGTTTGGTATATTAATGCACAACATCATTGTTCAATTTTGTGATAGCCTTGTCGTAGTAGACAACCCATGCTACATGAAATCATCATTATGGTACCATGTGTTTATTTTCGTGTCTGGCAGATATCAAGAACCTGATGCCACCGGATACGAAATACATCACAATCATCCGGAAGTCATCGGATCAGTTCCGGAGCATGTATACCTACTTTGTCATGGAAAACACTTACAAGGCTACGCTGGAGCAATACTCGCTCAACCCCGAGTTCTTCTACCAAAAATACGGCTCGGGAAAATACAAACGACACAACGGTCGGGACCCAACACTCTTTGATCTTGGGATGGAGCGAAGCTTCAGCGATAACCCGAAACAGGTCCTGGACTACATCGAGTTCCTGGACTCCAAGTTCCATTTGGTCCTAATCATGGAGTATTTTTACGAGTCGCTGATTCTTCTGAAGGATCTTTTCTGCTGGGATATGCGCAGCCTTGTGCACGTGCATAGCAAGATCAAGATTTCGCTGGACCCACATTCTGCAGTACCGTCTGTGGAGGACGAGAGAGCAGCGGACGATGTGGTGAAGCGTCTTGATTGGTGGAACGCCGGTGACGTCAAACTATACGATCACTTTAATAAGACTCTATGGAAAAAGATCGACGCCTACGGAAGGACGAAAATGGCCGCCGACGTGGCCGAATTGAAAGCCATGTGCGCCAAGGTGAAAGATCAGTGTATGGAAGGGACGAGAATTCGCGAGATTTCACGAGGCTCGTTGAAAGAGACGGGTCTAGCTGAGTATGTTGTAAAGAAAAGTCAGATGAACAACGGCACCTGTAGGCGGCTTGCAATGATTGCCAGGGTATTCTTATCTCATCTTAGAAGGAAACATATAACTAGGTTCCGCCAAGAAAATTCGACGACGACGTAGCGCAATCGCGAATTTTTAAAACTGTTATTTCTGTATTGATTGGTTGAATTTCATCTATGAATCGGTAGACTTCGGATGTGTGACCAAAGTGAAAAATACGGATCTTTGACCATAGTGACGTCGTAGAGTCACGAAGGGTGGAGCGATAAGCTCAGCGGTTGAGCAATGGTCTCATAACCAGGAGGTTCCGGGTTTGAAACCAAGGCAATACGCTAGGGCCCTTTGGTAAGGCGTTGATGCCTACCAAGTCCCTCTAAGAGGACGTAAAGCCGTTTGTCTCCTGGTTGATTAATTACAAGCATACAATGCACGTGCTTTTCAAGCTTTCTTAGCAGTCGGGTTAAATGAATTAATCAACCAACCATTCTAACAAAAAGGTGATTTAGTGTTGGTAACGAATTTTTGACAAAGGCCAAAAATTTGGTCACATCGAGTATAGGTAATCCTGAGTACTAATCATAGATTCTTACAAGGATCAATGAATATTTTCTTTGAATATTTAGGAGGCGTTAATGATTTATTCGTGCCAAATGAATTATTCTTATTTCAAATGTGTGATTTCCAAGAAATAAGCTAATGGTTTTAGTAAAGAGGTTTGTGAATTATGGAGGCTGCTTGTCAATACACACATCTGTCTATAATATTGCCGTCAGTTTGTACATGTACCTCCGGCCTTACGAACCGTCTAAAAAGTGACTATAATATCCTAGAGCGATAATATCGTGGGATGTGGGTCTACAACAATGTCCCCATTTGCCTCACTGGTTAGTACGTTAGCCTTATCACGCACGTAATCATGCCATTATTATGTAGAGAAACATTTCCAGATTGCAAGAGTTCTTCATGGTACAATTTCGTAGCGAAAATGTGTAGTAATGGCGAGTTATACCCAGTCACACTGCTGAACTGACTCCGAACCGGCCAATATTTGGCCATCGTGGGTAATGTAACTTTTTGTTCGGTCTGTAGTCAGTCTGGTGTCGGTCTGGTGTCGGTCTGGTGTCGGTCTGGTGTCGGTCTGGTGTCGGTCTGGTGTCGGTCTGGTGTCGGTCTGGTGTCGGTCTGTAGTCAGTCTGGTGTCGGTCTGGTGTCGGTCTGGTGTCGGTCTGGTGTCGGTCGCGTTGGTGTGACTGAGGTATGCGAAAGTGAACGTTCGCAATAAATTTATGGCATTATATTTATATATATTATGTTAAACCGTATCCGGACACCTACTCCCTGGACATCCATCCCCCGGATAAACACCCCAGTCAACTACCCCCTAGGACAACTACCCCTAGGACAACCACCCTGTAGGGCGACTACCCCCAGACAACTACCCCCAGACAACTACCCCCTAGGATAGTTGTCCGGTGGAAGTTGTCCTAGAGGATGGCTGTCGTAGGGGGTAGTTGTCTGGGGGTAGTTGTTCGGGGGGTAGTTTTCCGGGTAGTTGTCCTAGGGGGTAGTTGTCCAGGGGGCAGTTGTCCCGGGGGTAGACGCACTAGAGGGTGGTTGCCTTAGGGGGGACTTGTCCTAGAACCATATTAAATACACTGACTTTGATAAGACTACAATGTATTTTACTGTGTTCTGATGTGTCGGTCGCCCGGGAGGCCAGAATCCCGCACTACCTAGGCATGAATTGCTATGTATTCAGTTATATTACTTTTCCAGTACGATTCTGTCCAGTGTTATACGTAATTTCCAGAGATTATTGTATTATATTGTATGTATTAATGTATATCTTTTTTTATATTATCGTTGCAATTATCTTATGATTGATTAAATGACAGACATTTAAATCTCACAATCAAAGGCCTATTTGCAATTTCTTTCGATTCAGTCTGAATCATTTCTTGGGGGGGGGGGGGGGGGTCGTTCCTGTAATCCTATTCATCCCACTCACGTTATCCATTTGCACCATTTACCCCTTGGCTTTCCATAGGGTGGTAAGGCGAAGCTTGGATTCGAACCTTCAGCTCGTCGATTTAAAGGGGAAGTCCACCCTGGTATTAAGTTGGTTTTAATATAAGCAGAAAACGGGGGGGGGGGGGGGGCTGGGGGGGGGGACAGGTCAGTGAAATTTTCAGCATGATCCGATTAAAAAAAAGTGAGTTATGAATTTTTGAATTTGTCGTCAATGGCAAGGTTGACATGCATGTACGCCATAAAAGACGCCACCATCATTACCATCATTTTACAGGTGCCGGAACCCCTCTCCTACTCTGAGAAAATGTTGAAAATTGTTATCATTTTGATAGCTTTATAACTACTTCTTTACTTCTCTGATACAAAAACACATGCATTATTTTGTTGACATTTTGCATTTTGGTTTATTTTCCATAATAATTGCTCTTATCCTATCTATCCGACGCTGCTGATCAGTTTTTATATATATCGAAAGCAAATGAATCATTTATATAAATTGTCGCGCCAGGAACGGGTCCTCTGCGAATTCTTGATAAATTATCAGTACTTGTAAACAGAAATATCTAATAACAATCCCCCAAAAAAGTAATTTTCATAGAAAATTGATCATTTGCTTATCCTTCGCAATATGACGGCTCCACTTTTACCATAAATAGAAAATATCTTACAAGCCATACAATGAATAATTCACAATTTTTGATAGGAGTCGGGATTTAAATAAGACAGAAATGATTTATGATTCAGAACAGGAAATTGGAATATGATCTTGGTGAATATTAATTGACAAATATCTAAAGATACAAATTATCTTTGAACCTCGTAGAGAAGGGAGGTGGTCTTCAGTTTGAAGTGAGAAAATAATATCGTCTTTAGTACCACACTATGAATAATTCACCCCTTTTAAAAATTAGAGTCGCTATTTTAATAAGACAAGTATTATTCATGATTAAGAAAAAGAAATCGGATAATAATCTAGGTGAAGTTTGACATAATATATCTCTGAACCTGTATTCTTTTAAAGTGACAGGTGCGATTTAGAAAACCAGCGCTGTTTTCCCTCCTCTCTTTCTCCCTCTTTCCTAGTCACTCTCTTCCCTTCTCATCTTATGCCCTAGATGCGGGAGAGAGCTGCAAGCAAATCAAGCCTCAACTCCGCTATAGCCCTCGTATATCTGACTCATGTCTAAAGGCCCACTGTACTACTTGTAGCTACTTGCTCCCTCTATATAGAAAACAATGCCTAATCGGTGACCATTCGTCCCCCGTGATCCTCATTTTCAAATGTCAATTGAGAGCTGATTTGATGAGATAACCACCTGTCAGTGACCTTGCATGGAGGTGTAATCCCTCCTGGCCAAACTAGTGCAGAGGGGCTTTAATTTACTACATTGTCATCCGAGGTCATTTCGTCCTCGATTCGTCCTCGATATCAATATGAATATACTAGAAGACTCCCGGCCAAACTAGTGCAGATGGGCTTTTAAATATGAAGGCCTTACAAATTACCAAGCAGTGACCGTGTGAGTTCCATGAATGCAAATGATTTCAAAATAGGTATGTCCTACAGACTCTGTTTGAATTGCTATACCGTGGGTGATGATTTTAATTGAGGAGGGAGTCTGTTCCAGAGTTTGAAAGCAGAGGCGAATGAGTTGCATCGCCACCTATTTTAAAGATACTATGTCCCTTTTGCAGCCAACATCAAATTCTGTAGAACTTTGCAGGAATTATGAATATGTCATGTATGTCCTATCTGTGAAGTTTACACGTTAGCAGTGTCCTACTATTCAAATTATGCAAGGAAACCCGTTTACTTGCTAGACTTCACTGTCAGACAATATTGAGTGACTGACTGGCTTTTTTCTTCTTTGGTAATAACATACATAAAATGAGCTGTGAAGGGTACATGAGCATTTGTCTACATCAATAACCCACTTCTTGTAATGGCCAGAATTAAACTGATTGAATCTTTGCGCAGCATAAAACGTACGACCATTCGGTACAAGGGTCTGAAAATCAGACTATTGCTTACTGGCTCTATAGCTCTTAAATCGATTCGAGAACTAATAGTCGTTATTTTCCCACTTAAAGACATTTTCAAGCCCCCCTTTTTTAGGGAAGTTCTAAATTAGTATTATCTTTCAAATGCCGTTGGAATTTAACCTTTTCATTTTTTGGCCTGCAAATGGAACATAGTACCTTTAAAAAAAATATTTAAAAAAATAATTAAAAAAATATTATTAACATTAAATACATCCATTTAGTGTCCTCAGATCTACTGAAATAGAATGGGGCAGCTACAAGGTTACATTGCTGGATGTGCCCTAATTGAAGTGTTGAAAAGAAATGAAAACAGACGATAATGGGAGAGAGACAGCGACAGAGACAATGAAAGGGAAGACGTGGAAAAGAAGATGACACGACAACGAGAAAACAAAAATAAATTCATCTGATTGCCGTGTGCTCTTAGACTGCATCCACCTATAGAGTACGACCGGTGTCCAAATGAAAAGGGCTACGCTACTCTTAAAGGTAATACAAAGTTTTGGGAAATTTTGAAAATTGGGTGGATAGAGATTTTGTACAATTTTGATATATGTGGATGCCCCTGTGGATGTATTATAAACACTAAAAAATTTAGCCTCTAAATCACTTCTGTTTTCGAGAAAAATTATTTTGATAAATTTCAAATAGCCGTATAATGGTAGCTGCGACCATGAAATTCTCAGAATAGCAGTTTTGATGTAGTTTTGATATATAAATTCCAAACGGAAATAGCCAGTCGGTCGATTTTAGTCAAGAAATATTGTTTTATAGCTTAATTAATATCTTGACCTTGAGAGGGAGCTATACAACATAAACAGTTTATTATTTACAATTCCATAACTTTAGACTCGATTTCAACCGCGACAACGATCACTGAATATTGTAGGATCGCATATGCTTCCAATATGTTCAATTGAACCAAATTCATGACCCCATACCATAACTTTGTATTACCTTTGAAATACAACCTCAAACCTGAATTTCAAAACTGTCAACCGCCATCGATAATTATCTCTTTCGTATCATGTTTTAATTTACTACATTGTCATCCGAGGTCATATTTTCCTCGATAAAGATATGAATATTGAATACTTATGAGAATGAAAAGGCAAAATTATTTAGTTGTGTGATCGCCTAAATAGTTTTATCTCGCTTTCGTTAGATTTCTTTTGTTCTCAGTGATAATTATCTCTTTCGTATTATGTTACATTGTCATCCGAGGTCACATTATCCTCGATAAAGATATGAATATTGAAGACTTATTAAAATCCGCATCACCCCACTTTCATGTAGCTTATACGTAATAGACTATAGTTAATGTAAGAAAGCTTAGATGTTTTACCCTCGCCCAACCCTCGCCCAAAAATTGATCATACGTTTCTTCACTTTACTTGCTAAAACCAATCGACCATCTTCGCCATATACCATACATTTGGCAATGCCGCCGTTAAGTTTAAGCAAGCTTTTAAGGAATTTTCTACGAAATATTTCAATACAGTCTAAATTCTGAAAACCCCATACTTCACTTCCATATAATAAAATCGGGACAACTAACTGATCAAAAAGTTCACACTGAATATCAAGAGGTAAGCACAACTTCTTTGCCTTGCAAGTCAAATTGAACATGGCTCTTCTGGCTTGATTAACCTGTTTGCTTATAGCAAACAGTGGTGGGTAGCATGTTATCTCCAGGCAGTGCTTGTCCCAGTAGCTTCTTGAAAGGAATGTTCTACTAATGTTACCGTTAGTGGCCACTAAGGCCCATTAGTGACTATAAAAAGTATATGCTCTTCCTGGCTATTTGGGAATGTGTCAGTTTGCAACGTAAATGGAGAAACGCGCATTTTGTTGAAAATCATGTGGTATCACTTGTATGGAATTGAAAATACAGTGTAAGTCATGGTTTAATGTTATTAAGGGGGTGGGGAGGGGGGGGGGGGGGGGGGGGGGGCTAGCGCCCCCAAAGCTCACCCCCCCCCCCTCAGTACGCCAGTGCTTATCAAAATAAAAAGGCAAATTTATTTAGTTGTGTGATCGCCTAAATAGTTATATCTCGCTTTCGTTAGATTTTTTAATTCTAAGCGATAATTATCTCTTTCATATATATGTTTTAAAGCCCCTTCTGCACTACCTAATCAGTGACCATTGGTCCCCCATGATCCTCATTTTCATATGTCAATTGAGAGCTGATTTGATGAGATAACCACCTGTCAGTGACCTTGCATGGAGGTCTAATCCCTCCTGGCCAAACTAGTGGAGAGGGGCTTTAATTTACTACATTGTCATCCGAGGTCATTTCGTCCTCGATATCGATATGAATATACTAAGAAGACTTTTCAGATTGAAGAAGAAAATTTATGATTCTGGACTTGATAGAGTGCCATAATGGCGGCAATTCTAAAGCCAGTGTAATAATAATGGAGCGCCAGGTTGGCAATGTACCATACATGAGCGTTTTACAAGAACCCACTGTTATTATTATTATTTGTTTTAATTATTATTTTTTATTTTAAGTCGACGTGAAACGTCGCAAGCTAGAACATAGTTAATCTAATATAATATTGTATTATGGATATTTATATAATTATTATCATAATCATAATGATCATCATTCTTATCATATTTTTAAAATATTTGTTATATTGTTATTATTATTATTATTATTATTGTTTTTATTATAACTATTATTGGTATTATTATAATCATAATTATTATCATTACTACTCTTATTTCAATATTAATATTAATATTATTGTTGTTGTTATTAAAATACTATCATTAAAACTTCGGATGTTTTTTCTCTCTCGAATTGCAGTTCCATCACCGGTTTGCTATTTTATTAGTTCCTTTTAATATCCAAATGTATGGGACTACAAGAATCTCTACATGTGCGTAATTGGTGTGCAGCTTATTTCAAGTGTTTATTTGACCTTTTCCACATTCATGGATTTAACCTCCAGTGTTACAAGTAAATGTACTCTAGATATTTTTATATTATAATCGTCGACTGAACTACTCGCAACCTGCAACTAATCAAAGATTTACTTCTAGCTGCTATTCAACCAGCTCATTCATTTTTAAGTTAAATTCATTCGACCTTGTTTTCCACTTTCATGGATGTAACCTCGAGATGTCACAAGGATATACACTCTTATATTTTTATATTCTAATGTTCGATTGAACTACTCGCAACCTGCAACTAATAAAACATTTATTTCTAGCTGTTATTCAACCAGTTCATGCATTTTTAAGTTAAATTCTTTCGAAATGATGTAGAAATAGTCGGAATTGGGATTAAGGCCCAGCTTTTCTCATCTCACTTCGGTATTTTTAGTAGGCTATTAAAAAGTATCTGGGGTAAACAATATTCCCAAGTGTCATAAGCTTAAAGTGGCACGTTCCCGCCAGTGTAGTTATCGCTGCTCTAGTCATCGCCATCTTGGTTCCGAAGATCGACTTCTAATTTGCATACAGCTGTCAATCAAAGTACGCGCGGCCTGGCCTGCCTTCGCCAAGCCAGCTGATCGCTGACGATCGCGACGTCACGAAAGTGGGCGGAAACAGCAGCCGAATCTTAGAGCCGAACTGCGATTGGCATTACTTCGGCACATGTATGCGATAATCGGTATTGTCCGGGCATTCGGAACATGCCATCTGCGTAAGAGCCGTATTCTGTTGGTGTCAATAGGCAGCTAGCACCGTCCGCCAGCGGGTACGTATTTTGAACGCCCTCTGGAATACGGGGAACATGCCTCTTTAAACCATGATGATCTAGCGCAGGGTAAAGAAACCTTTCTGGCAATCCGTATAATAGCTGCACATGTACAGTAGCGTACGTAGGATTTTTTCAAGGGGGGGGGGGGGGGGTAAGAGGACACTTTTTGTGTGTGTGTGTGTGTGTGTGTGTGTGCGTGTGTGTGTGTGTGTGTGTGTGTGTGTCTCGACATTTTTATTAGGTCAGCCATTGGCATAATTTTTTTTATTTTTTTATTTTTATTACAAAAAAAACAAAAAAACAAAATGGGGAGGGGGTCCTCCAAAATACACACATAAAAAATACCAAAAGGGGGGGGGGGGTTTAACTGTATTATCTTTCAAATGTGGGTGGAATTTAACCTTTTCATTTGTGTTGGCCTGCAAATGGGACATAGTACCTTTACCAACGACACCAAAATCACATATGAGGACCACCGCCACCCCCTCTCTCTCTGTCTCTCCCTCTCTATCTCGCTGTCTGTCTGTCTGTCTCTGTCTGTCTCTCTCTCTGTCATTGTTTTTGTCTTCTTCTTTTTTTTAATTTTCCTTTGCTTTCTCGACTGTTGACATTTTTTCGGCAAACTGGTTAGCAAATGTAGTGTGGCACGTATGTTGCGGCACAAATTGTCGACGGCCAATTTTTTTGCAAAACGTGACGGCAAAACAATTGTGTCGCAACACAGGGACCACCATCTTGAAGAAAAAAAAAAAACTACCTGGTGGCGCCCGTGATTATAATTTAATTTTTTTTTTTCACTTTTCGTTTGAAGGCATCGTTTAACAATGTTAAATCTGAGATGCATGACCCTACGTGTTATCAGTGTCTGTGATATGGTGTAATATCGAAGCCCTAACAAAATCGCGCTTCAAAATGATCAAGAAGTGCCTCAAAAAAGTAAAAATCTTTGAGTAACCGGGTTTACCATACTTGTTTTCCCCAATAGACTGTATTTGTAATTCCACTCATAAATATCTTGATAATCAGACAGGCGATCGGCTTGTAAAAGTCACGGGGTTCCTGACTGACCTAAAAGTTTAAAATCATCATTGCAGCATGAGCTAACTCCAGGATTTGTTTTCAGAATCTGAGACAAAAATACCGGATCCCTTTAATATATATTTCTTTCAATTCGAATTTCTAATAATTGTAAAGAAGTTCAAGTGTGGGTAAAAAAAACACCTTGCCCAAGGGCCAAGGATGTAAATAATAATGATAATAATAATAATAATAGGCATTTGTATGGCGCCGTCTATCCAGAAATTCTATTTCGAGGCTCACCAAGCTATAGGAATGAATCTATGACCTTTCGTATGCTGAGAATCCAAATCCCTTTGCAGTATACCAGGTATGGCAGTAGAATAAGCAAATCGGTTATATTACTCGCATTAAGATATGAGACAGATTGTCAGTTATTAAAATACGATATATCAGCGCGTTTCTAAAGATTAAACTTAAAATCGACGGGAGTAGACCGGCTTAGCGTTCTATTTGAGGGATCCACATTCGACAAGCCCTACTTCTCAGTGGATCCCTCCAGTTACGAGAGCAGTGATCTCGTAATCCGATGACCCTGGTTCGAAACCAAGGTGATGCGCTAGTGCCCTTTGAAAGGCATTAATCTTCATTACCAGGTCCCTCGGAGAGGACCTAAAGCCGTCGGCCGTCTGGTTGCTTACTTACAAGCATTTATGCTTTCTTAGCAGTCAGGTAAAATAACGACCACCACCAACCACCACCATTTCCGTAGTTGATACTAAAAAAGCATGTTATATACGCTTCACATAATGTTACCTGCATAAGGTTATTGTTAAGATTACATTTTTCAATATTGCAAAACTCAAACAATAAAGTAACCATGGATACAAAAAGCCTTTTCATCTCGGGTCTCTACGATTTGTTATTTTTATTCCAAGTTTATTTTATAACAGTAGGCATTTGGTAATAACATACATAACATGAGCTGTAAAGGGTACATGAGCAATTTTGTCTACATCAATAACTCAATTCTTGCAATGGCCAAAATTAAACTGATTAAATCTTTGCGGAGCTCACAACGTACGACCAATCGGTACAAGGGTCTGGAAATCAGACCTTTACTGTAGTGATTGCAATTAATAAAGTCGCTTCGACAACTAATGGTCGTCATTTTCACACTTAGAGACATTTTCAAGCCCTGTCGTTTTGAGGGAAGTTCTAAATTAGTATTATCTTTCAAATGTCATTGGAATTTAACCTTTTCATTTATTTGGCCTGCAAATGGGACATAGTACTTTGAAACTAAAATATCCCTTATTCCGAAATATACGATGTTCGGACAGATACGAACGGGTATTACGTCCCCGACCAATTAGATCGCGGCATCGCACCATTCTGTCTGATAGTAAACACTTGCCGCTTATCGCAATGAATCTCGTAACAACCGTGTGTGAATGATATCATACTATACCTTTGTCTTGACTATATCTTTGTTTTGATTGTTAATTTTTCCTTTATTTTTATTGATTTTTGTATGAGTGTATTATGTTAAATATATGTGAATCGCAATACCATATAACACGATGAATTTCCATTGTTAAATGGACGATAAATATGAACCTTATGAACCTTAACCTTATACGTAAAGCTGATTACTTTTAAGCTCATTAAACTAATCAGCTTCACAGAATTTGACCCCTTCATGTGTGACAGCGGGTTACAATGGTCTACTGATATACTCAAAACGATGATGCA
The DNA here is from genome assembly GCF_000002235.5 of Strongylocentrotus purpuratus. Lineage (NCBI taxonomy): Eukaryota > Metazoa > Echinodermata > Echinoidea > Camarodonta > Strongylocentrotidae > Strongylocentrotus > Strongylocentrotus purpuratus. Next base: position 330,246 of record NW_022145551.1, read on the forward strand.
AATTGTCTGAGGAAAAATAGACAGTCCGTCATTACCATCTCAAATTTTTCCTTTTCCAAAAGGGTTTGCTGACATGGCTATCAATTTTTGAGATTATTTGATGCTTGGTTTCCGTAATTGTAAGCGTCGAAAAGAGAGTAGGCAATATTCAAGGATTTAAAACTAGAGATAGAAATAGAGAGAGCAAAGATAGCATAGCACCGGGAAATATAAGGAAAATTAAACAGCTTGAATAATAGAGTAAAGAGAAAAAAGAAGGGAGGACGGAGTGAAAGGAGAGAGACAGAGAGAGGAGTGGGAGGGGGAGAGAGACGCACAGAGAGGGGGAGATTGAGAAAGAGAGAGGGAGAGACAGAGACACACAGACAGACAGAGAGAGAGAGAGAGGGGGGTGGAGAATGAAAAAGAGAGAGGGAGAGACAGACACAGAAAGAGAGGGAGAATGAAAAAGAGGGAGAGAGGGAGAGAGAGAGAGAGAATAAGAGACAGTGAGACAGACAAGGAAAGAGAAAGCGGGGAGAGAGGGAAAGAAAGAGAGGTAGAATCGGTAGATGGGGAGGAACTTCAGAGACTTCGTTAATATATCATAATGCAACACGTGACTCGTCCGAGGCATATGATTGGTTCGTCAGCGTCACAAATGATGATAAGCTTTTCATACTACATACACCAATCAGTTAGCTCATGACATTTCGCCTCATGAACATACCGAAATGAAAGTAATGGCAACCAGTCCACAATTTGATTACCAGCACTTCGGTAAGTCTTTCAGCGAAAAGTGTCGCGCTCTTTCCATCTCACTTGCATACATGTAAATATTTACGGCGCGAGAGAGAGGGCTGCAACCTGGATAAATATCTCGCAAACAAAGAATTTCTGCCGCTTTCTACTTTTCGTCTCTTCTCGCAAAACTGCTTCCTTAAATTTCTGGTTGATTTAGCGAAAGTATTCTAAATTAAGTTGCAAAGCTGACTCTATGATTTTGTTGTTGAATTTTCATTATTAAATTGTTGGTAGATTTGCTTCTTGATTCAGTTTTCAATTGTAAGCTCACTCAACGCCGGGCAACAGGTTATTGAGTGGCCACGCATCGCCTGCATTCGGGTAAAATATCAACTAAACAAAAGCCTGCTTCATCAAATTATCGTTGCATGTTGTAAAATCTACACAAATTGCGGATTTTTCTTCAAAGTTATTTGAAAGAGCTTGGTTTGTTTTTCCCTGCCAAAGATGTTAATTGATGCATCGACACCGACCACCGACATCATAAATGGGACAGTACTTCCAGATCGTGTCTCACCGACGGACATCGATGGCTACGGATCGGATGTCGGCTGGGTCTTGCCGGCCTACATCATCATCATGACAAATATATCCATCGCCGTCCAAATCATCCTCTTGATAGTTATATTCTTCGGAAACACCTTGGTCGTCATCCTTGTCACGAAGAACGAACAGCTATGGACGATGTCGAACTTTTTCGTGGTCAGCCTCGCGTTCGCCGACGTCCTCGTTTCGCTATCGATGATTCCTGGTGTATATCTGACTCTAAATCCGACATTCGCGAGCGGCGTGTATACATGCTTGTTAGTGTGGTGCCCGATTATATTCTCGACCAGCATTTCGTGTCTTTCGCTCACCCTCATCACCATCGATCGCTACGTCAAAGTGGCCCACCCCTACATCTACCGCACCATTGCGACCGAGCGCGGGGCCGCCATCGCCATCACCAGTATGTGGGTCTACAGCATCATCATCTCGATGGTGCTGCCTTTCGCGGGGATCCACTCCCTCATCCCAGGGCAGGTATTTTGCTTCGAGTTCGGCGCCGTCTTCGATATCATCCATCTCCACTTTTTCATCATCGTCAACGGTATCATTCCCTTCATCACCATGTTCATTCTTTACTTACACCTCTTCATCATCGTCCTGCAAAAGTTAAAGTCCGATCGTCGCATCATGCCGCAGGTCGGTCCCAGCAATCAGCGAACCAATCGACCACGCTCCGAGCTCAAGTCCATCAAGACCCTCGTCATCATCCTCGGGTTCACTTGCATCGCCTGGATCCCGAGCAACACGCTCGTGTTCATCGACCTCTACACGCCGCAGTACGCTCCCGGGCTCGTCCCCCGTACCATCCTCAGCTGGTTGACCTACCTCAACAGCGCCGTCAACCCGTTCATCTACTCCCTCCGTAGCGAGACGTTCCGCGTCGCCGCCAGGAAAGCTTTCTCGATCTCGACCGAGACGTCGTTGGTCTGGTGGATGAACAGCGTGAGAGGAAACTCTTCTCGTGTTCATCCGCAGCAGAACACAGTTCAGAGCAGAGAAACTGAAGACGGCATCCGTGACGGTTCAGCTAGCGTCGATGACACCAGTGGATTCCCGTCTTCAATGGCAGTCGAGTTACCTGATAATAGTGAGCGTTTAGATATCCTCGCTTAAAGGTACATCTCTCTCTTTCTCTCCTTCTCTCTCTCTCTCTCTCCCTCTTTCTTTCTCTCTTTCTTTCTCTTTTGTTAAAGTTCATCTGAAGACTGTGAAAAGAATATTCTCATCAATATCGTGTGTTTGTGTCTTTACCCCTCGCTAAAACGTTTGCAGTTAACAACTAAAATTTTCATGTATGCCCTTACCAAGTTTCGCAATTGTTGAAGGTTGTAAAAATTTGATATGGCCCGATTAATGTTCATTGAGCTTATATCTAAATGTTTGTCCAAAGGTCCTAAAAACATAAAATTGTCAAGGGGTGTGCACAATTTAGTTTATAAGTGTATATGGTCGACTCCTTGTACGGTGTCCCTTGGAATAATACGGTGCTTTCGGTTTTCACTATATTGGTCATAATTATAACAAGGTATTTTTCAGTAATGGGTGAAATATGTATGGATATTTCAGCTAATCAAATGACATGTTCTGTGCCGTTTTATACACTATATTTATATTTACATTGGAATACAAAATATAATGTAATTCGATTTTGTTATATTGCACTATATTTCACGCTTTATACCATTTCATTCAACGTACATTTACTGCAATATTTGTATTCAATTACCCTTAATCATCATAATATACATTCATTTCAATGCTGTGTATTTTTTTGATTATATGTATTTGTATTATGTATTTCACATTCAATTGTATTTGTATCATGGCCCCATTGTGAACCAGGCGAGTTGCTCGGTAGGGTTTTCACCGGGTTTGACCCTGTTTTATGGGATATATGGCCCTTAAACATTATAGCAAAAAAAAATAGCAACGTCATAAACAACAATTAACCAACAAACAATCACTGGTGAAATACTTATTTCAAAATATAAGTATAGGATAATTATGATTTATTCCTTTTTTAACATTGTGTTGTAAATGAAGGTTTAAAAATCAATTAGGAAAAAATAATAAGAAAATTCAGGAGCCATGCTTCTTTTGTACATAATATGCTGAAGGAAACTTGTCATAAAATTGTGAATTATGCTTTTAGCAGGTTATAATATATTTGAATATATTCCAAGAAAATCTAGTAACATTCTATGAAAAGAAATAATGTTATGCAAGTTTTAAGGTGCTATATACTTCATAGAAGTGTTCTTTAAAAAAGTGTCTTTCTCAAAAAGGAATTAAAAAAAATTATTCAACGGAAAATTATTATCAACATTAAAATATCGATGCCTTTTGGGGTAAGCTATGTAGACCGTGGCAAAAACACGATAAAATGTAACTTTTTACTGTCATCATATTGCTAGCCATAATCACAAGCGTAGCAAAAGCGGGCGCTCTCCCCCAATTCAGTAACCTTGTAAAAGTCGCTTTTTATTTTTTGAGTAAGATCGTTTCTAACATAAATATGCATTCATATAGTAAAAAGATTGATGTTTTTTTCGAGTTGAACGTCAGATTTGCCTTTCATGAGATCTAAATTCTTTCATATTAGTTAAATTGTGTATTTCTAGGCCAAAATTTACCCACCTTTCTTCATATCGTAAAATAAACCATACATCAACGTTTTAATTCGTTTTTTCATTAAAAAAAAGGCAGACTTGACGAAACGGGATTTAGCTCAATTCACTTAAAAGAGTATCCATATTGGTCTGTACAATAGAAATTGATCTAATTTTGGAACAAAAAATAATCCAGTTATTATTGATGAAAAAGCGATCTTACACTTAATTGATTTAGTTTGTCTTTTTAGTCACACATTTATGGTAATTTTTGCGAAAAGAAGAGGTTAGCGATTGCTTCTCCTTCTCCGGAGTGTTGGCTCAGTCAGTAGAGCGTCCGCCTCACAACCGGGAGGTCGTGGGTTCGAGACCCGGCCGCGTCATACCAAAAGACGTTAAAAAATAGGAGTTGTTGCTACCTTGTTTGGCGTTCAACAATAAGGAATAGAGCAACGTCGATCTGGCGCTGCTCAGTGGCTGCCGGGCTCACGATCAATGGGGCAAAAAGAATTTCCGTTTCGGTTTAATAAAATTTGGAGTGGACTATTAGACTATTATTATTATTATTATTATTATTATTATTATTATTATTATTAGAGGAATATTGCCTAAATATAGTATAAACCTGCTCTAAAATTAGTACGTTCTTATGAATACCGGTCATTAGTTTTTTATACATGAATTTATACATCATAAACCAAACTTTTATAATTTAACCAAAAAGGAATGCCAGTCAGTATTTTTATATGATTATTTCATATGTATGCAACACAATGTGAGTCATAACCATGGTGATAATACTTTAATATGGATATGTTATACGGTTGAAAATTAATGTTATTCTACACAATAGATCTATTTGTATGCAGTATTATATATTAAGTGTATACATTAAATAGAAACATGTATATTTGCACAGAATTCTGCGATGCGTTTTAAATGTATGTACATCCCGAATGGGAAAAATAACACAAATGTGTCTTATGTTTCGCAAACTATTTCTTTTGTGTGTGAATAAAAACCCAAAACAACAACAATTGTGTAAAATGTTATGTTATCAAATTCCACGGAGAGCAATTTACTAATGTGTTGTCATAAATATACTAGCAAATGTAGATATTAATGATATTGTTAAATTCTATTTAATTCCTCAAAGTGAAATGCATTGATGAAAAACTGCGTGTTTTCCGAGAATTAAAAAATCGGTTTGTGTAGAAAAAGGTAGTAGAATATCAGTCTTGCCTATGATTTGGAAAAAGAAGGAGCGTTCATAATTCCGCAAAGTATATAAAATATTGTTTCAATATATTGGGCAATAAATGTACGGAATTATGATCTGAAGCCCCTGTTATGGAAAATTTGTGTTTCGGAATTATGAGAATTCGGAGTAGTGAACCTTGGGAAAAAACAAGTGCCTCCCTTGTTTTCGTCTGTCATTCTCGGTCATAATTACAGCACGATGATGTTGAGCGTTGCTCAAGTGGTTATCATATTCAGATGACTACTATCACCCCGTTTAAAGATAAACTCCAGTTCTGGTAAAAAAAAAAGAAGAAGAAAATTAATTCTCACAGAATCAAACGAAACTTACACTGAATGTTCAAGATTACAAATAAATGACATGTGCAAAACCATTTTGGAAGAATATTAATACTGGCTGAGTAATGAGCATAGAAAGACAAGAAAATCAAGGTAGTACTAGCCCCGACACCATGTGTGTTGTCCCATATATAGCTTTTTGTGTACAGTGCTTGTTACTTTACCAAGGCTCGGTCAAATTTATTATGATTTTGATGACTCAAGAACCTTGCAGTACACACCAATACTTACATGCTACATGATCAACTGTTTTTGATCCTTTCCACACCTTTTCTTGCACAATGCATCGCATTACCAGTACTAAAGTTTATCTTTAAAGTTTAATGACTATTTTTTTCATTGATCAAGTTATTAATATCCTTATATTATGATTGCAGAGCCCTTGGAAAGGACAGTACTCTTACTGATGAGGATCCCCTTGGTGAACAAGACATATCATTATCATTATCAATATATCATTACTATTATTATTATTATTATTATTATTATTATCATTATTATTATTATTATTATTATTATCCTTGATTGAAGATTTGTGAAACGGTGAGAGATCCCGTCTCAATACTTCCGGCCTTAAAGTGACTTTCTGAAACAAAATCCTGGATTTAGCTCATGCTGCAATCATAATTATAAACATTATAGGTCAGTAAGGAATCCCATGACTTTACAAGCCGATCGCCTGTCTGATTATCAAGATATTTATGATTGGCAATCGAAATGTCAAAAACCGTTTTCCTAACGGTTTTTATAACACTGCAGTCTATTGGGGAAAATAGGTATGTTAAAACTGGTCACTCAAAGATTTTTTTAATTTTTCGAGGCACTTCATGATCATTTTGAAACGCATTTTTTTTTAGGGCTTCAATATAACACCATATCACAGACGTTGATAACACGTACGGGTCCATGCATCTCAGATTTAACATTGTTAAACTTTGCCTTTAATCTAGGATATACACATGTACGCCAAGGGAGTGTTTCACAAAGGCTAAGATCGACTTGAAGTTGGACTTAAATATGGCAGTCCGTTGGCTCTCACCATTATGATCTTTAGGTAATATTTTTTTCCTTCAATAAGGAATTATCAAAAAAATATAGATTCTGTAGATTTGTGACCGTGATTATTTTGTACGTCCCTTGAGAGACCAATGCCAGTAAATGATGAGAGAAAACAGTGGCATGAACGGCCTACCATAGTCGATCTTAGTCTTTGTGAAACACCCTCCAGATCTATCATCTGATAATCCGAGTATAGGCCTCAGCTTTTTAGGTCTTTTTATGTAAGATATAACTGTCCAGATGCTAGACTCGAGTATATGTCTATTAATAGAGTTATACACGCTTCACATCATGTTACCTGCATGCACAAGGTTATTGTTAAGATTATATTTTTCAATATTGCAAAACCCAAACAATAAAGTAACCATGGATACAAAAAGCCTTGTGATCTGGGGTCTCTACAATTTGCTATTTTTCTTTCAAGTATATCTATTACAGTACTAATTGAAGGTCAAAACTAATGGAATTTCCAAGATATATATGTCTTATTGTATTGACATGTGCATATTATTCTAAGATCATTGTCTCGGAGACGGTAAGTATATCCACAGTCGTGTCAAATGGATTTCGGTATCCTTTGAGCTAGGAGTTTGTGTTTTATTTCTTTAAATATTTATATCGTTCTTTTCCATCTTTATTTTTATTAGATTTGCATCTACCGTCTATGAATATTTGTGAGCCAAAACACGATCAAGCGCCTTTTTTCTTCTTCACCGGGCTTAAGATCATCAAATATAGGATAAGGGTTATGGTTTAAAAAAAAAAAAATTCTCGAAGGTTCCTATTTTTGAAACTGAAATGAGGTTCATTATTCCAAAGGTTCATAATTTCGAAAATGCCATAGAACCATCTCTCATTGTCGGAATTACGCATCTTCGGAATCCCACTGTGAACGTTTCCTTAAATTTTATTACAGTTATTTATTGTTTTCTCAGGAAAAATTATTTAGCCAGGTCGGTGAAAGTTTGAGCAAAATCCGATTATAAAATAAAAGTATGAATTTATAAAGTGCTTTGCAATCGATCGAACACGAATTGGCAACTCTGTGACGTACTATGTATATCTTACGAGGTACCCTCCTATTTGCTTTGTACTAAATTAAATCATAAATGTCTACTCTTCTAAAGAAAAAATATCAACCATCACTCTAGATGATCATTGCCAATGTGTCTATAAATAACCTCTATATGAAACAAATCTATTACTTCGTCAGTAAGTAAGAAAATGAAAATTCATGACATTTTATGTACAGGTCAAATGAGAGAGGACCTCGCTCGATACACGTCACAACGTTGCGAATTTGTGCCTCGTTGATTACGACTTCAAAATTCCTAATCTTAATACTTTTAATCGGATTTGGCTAATACTTTTACTCCTGTAACAGTGTTTCTCTCATTTTCTGCTCCTATAAAAACCAATCAAATACCAGGTTGGACTTTTATCTTCCAGCGTCTTTTCTCGTACTTATATGATTTTCCATATCAGATCATTAATTCTCGATCATAATAATAATAGTACTCAGCTTTTATATTGCGCGGATTACAATTAAGTCTCTAAGCGCTTCCAAACAAATGTATTAACATTGGATAAGAGATATCCTCTGGGTAATGTATCATTAGCCTATTCGTATTCGACTAAAGCACAATTATATACCATTATAATCGACAGGAGTACTGAATATCGTTTTCCCGCAAGACAGCCTCTCCATCAACTTTCTCCATTGACCATGTTGACAAAAGAAATTAGCACAAAGCTATCGATTTTGTTACGATGATTGGCGCCGTAATGACACTTAAATTGTATTAAAGAGAGTCATGAGCGATCCTTGGGGTGATTAATAACATAATAATAAATTCATAATAGCATAATAATAAATTCTCTATGCGCTTTACAACAATCAATTAACCAACCGTTCCATTTAAAAATCCTTTAAGGGGGCGTTGATTGTGCTGATGAGGCTGTCGAGGGAAAAGGGTGGACGTGTTGGATTTAAAGGATGATTGTCACGTACTAATTTAGCTGGTTGTTCGCTAATGAGGTGGAGAGAGAGAGAGAGAGGGGGGAAGGGAGGGAGAGAGAGAGGAGGGAGAGGGAGAGAGAGAGAGAGAGAGAGAGAGAGAGAGAGAGATGGGAGGGAGGATGAGTGAGTGCGTGTGTGGTTGGGTGTCTGTGTGTGAGTGATGAGGTGGTATGTAAGAAAAAGATATATATATATATATATATATATATATATATATATATATATTTATAGCCGCGAGAATGAGAGAGAGGAGGTGGGAGACATATGAGAGAGGGGAAGAGAGATAGATAGAGCGACAGAGACACAGAGAGAGAGAGAGAGAGAGAGAGAGAGAAAGAGGGAGGGGTGAGAGAAAAAGAGGGGAGAAGAGAGAGAGACATAGAGAGAGACAGACAGACAGAAGATAGAATAAGAGAGAGAGACTGTGAGAGAGGGGGCAGAGAGACAGAGGGGTAAGAGGGTTCTTGATATATTCTTATTTTTTCCTTTCTTTGTTATTGCTGTCAAATTAATGACAAAGAAAGAACATAATAAACGATGAATAATTAAAATCAAGAATTGATCAGCCAGCCAAAACAGCTGAAAATTGCATAAATACACAATGTTGATTTTTTCAGGCGCCGTCGTAACAAATCACTCAAAATGCAGTGTACGTGTCCATAACTTTGTATCATAACAATTCATTTGAAAAGATAATTAAGGTAGATTGAGCGAAATTGTGTTTCAGAAGTGCTTCCGTAAATATTAAAATGTATATCAACTCAGTGATTGGGTATTTAATATCCTTGTTTCTCGAGGTATTATCGCTGATTTTAGAAAGTAGATGGGTTTTAAATTAAAAAAACTCTTAAAGTATAGAATTCTTTAGTTTGGAAGTTTGAACTGTTAACACGGTTACAATCAGGAGAGTACGTAGGATTTTTCGAGGGGGGGGGGGTTAAAATTGGAAAATCGCGCCGAAAATTTCGCAATGACTCAGCCAGCCGCTGAATAATCCGGGGGGGGGGGGGGGTAAGAGCACATATATATATATTTTTTAAATCAAAAATCAATTTGAGGGGGGGGGGGTTCCTCCAAAATACACACATTAAAAAAAAATGAGGGGGGTTCGACCCCCCCCCCCTGCGTACGCCCCTGGTTACAATTCATTTGATTCGCTATGACACGAACATGCTTCGCCATCCAGGAAACCCTACGCTGCTAAACAGTGGCGTATTTCTATGAAATAGCCAGATCGCTGGTCATGTTCTGAAGAGGGTCAGCGCAATACATGAACAAAATATATATTCAGAACTTCTTAAGGAGACCGTGGGGATACTAAAATGAATCGATTATTGTAAAAAAAAAAAAAAGCTTTCACATCTTAGGCTGCTGGTGCGTTTAATTGCATTCTGTTTCAGTTTTATTTTTAATTTGTATTCAATTTATATCACGCAGTTTGCAGATGACACATCCATGCTATGCACAAGTATAATAAAAAGAAACAAAAATATCTAGCAAAACAAATAAACCAATACAGAAAGTTAAATAACAAAAACAGTGTAATTTGTGATACAAATACCAAAAATATGGCATAACCCCTGGAAATTATCCGTTTAAGGAATTACCAGTGTACCCATTAAATGTCTATCGAATCCCTAGCTCGAAGCTCGCTAAATCTTGAACAATCCCAACAGATTTAGCTAAGAGGTTATATCGTCATTATTAGTACGCTAGAATTAAAGATAAAGACCAGTTATGGTCATGCGATTGCATTGTGAAAGAAACGCTGTGGAATCGATCAGAAAAGTTGGATCATCTAGCATAAGTATTGGTGTGTACTGCAAGGTTCTGGAATCATCAAAATAATAAGAAATTTGGCCCAGTCTTGGTAAAGTTACAAACACTGTGACAGAAAGATGTATATGGGACTATGCGTCACGTGTGCGATATCTATCAGGTCCAAATAGATATAATAATTTACCAAATATATCAATTAGTAGGCGGTTTACCGGCAAAATGTGTATCATCACGTGTTAGTCAAAACATATTCTTTCACATGATTGGTAATAAGAGCTTCCATTTCACTTTTTGAGAGGGGGGCGTTTCCAAAACTGATCTTACCCTTTAAGAAAAATCTAGGGCGGTTTAAATCCTGTCGGAGCCGAAGAGTTCGTTATTAACATGCCTCGAATTATCTTATTTTTTTTCGAGGCAACCTGAGCTGTTAAAGCAAAGAGTATCTATTTGGTTAAAGGTATCAGAGCCTGGCGGATACCGGCGCTATAGAAATATCCATATTATTATTACTATACTTGGACATTTTCGCCTTCCTAGTCAAGCTTCGCTTATGATTGCGGTCTCCTGCACTTTTTCAACAGATAGTTTGGATAATACTTTAAATTCATAATAATATGTTATAGAAATATTAAGTTTCGTTATTATATGTACATATGTTTAAAAAAACACAAAACATTTTGACAAGAAGTTATCATTGTATGTATAATTTTGTATTATACATTACGTTTATATGTTCTTTGTTATTCTGTAATTACAAGCGGAAAAATGCAGAAATAAAATAAAATCAAAAATCAAAGTATTACGATCTTTTCCTGTTTTTTTGTTTACAACATTTTGAGATGAATAAATTTGTTAGAAGAAGCATCTATGTTTTTTTATTTTTCGAAAGATGATCAACCCGACGTAAGGAAAAGAAACAATAGTAATTTACACAACAAGAACAAAACACTCGGTCAAATAATTGCGATTATTTATTTTTAAAATCGCACTTTTAGTGAGATTCTGATCGCGATGGTGATTTCACTTTTGAGTGAGATTTTAGGTTCACACACAGAAAAAAGGTGAGATTCTGATCGCTATTCGAAATTTAATCTCACTTATTTCTCTATGTGTGAATCCCACTGTTGGTTGGTTATTTGACCTGACTGCTAAGAAAGCATAAAAGCTTGTTAGTAAGCAACCAGACGGCCGACGGCTTAAGGTCCTCTCCGAAGGACCTGGTAATGAGGATTAATGCCTTACCAAAGGGCACTAGCGCATCGCCTTGGTTTCGAACCCGGGTCACCGGATTACGTGCTTAAAGGGAAAGTCCACCCCAAAAATAAGTTTGTTTCGATAGAGGCAGAATAATAAGAAAATTAGGTGAGTGAAAGTTTGAGCAAATTCTGAATGAAAATGAGAAAGTTATGAATTATTGAAGTTGTGATCAATCAAATACAAATTGGCAACTCTGTGACTTATTATACGAGCTCTCCTTCATTTGCTTTGTGCATAATATTCCATAAAATCATGTTTTCTTCGTTATTGATGACGGAATATATATTTGTTCCTTGCAGGGGGAGTATAGAAACATATTTGCAATTATTATATTTAGGGTGCATGTATGGTTGAAATTTTTCTTGAGGGAAAATGAAAATTTTAGATTTTTTTAGTACTGAGCAAATGGAAGTTGAGCTCGCATGATACGTCATAGAGTTGCCAATTTGTGTTTGATTGATCACAACTTCAATAATTCATAACTTTCTTATTTTCATTCAGAATTTGCTCAAACTTTCACTTACCTGATTTTCTTATTATTCTGCCTCTATCGAAACAAACTTATTTTTGGGGTGGACTTTCCCTTTAATTTAGACACAATGGACCACGGTCTGTGCAGTGTAGACCCCGCTCCTCGGTTATTCACCCCCCTCCCTTAGGGACATGTCTTACATATTTGTTCTCAATAGTTATGTAGTCCTAGCAATCAGAACCCACTAATTGTTTTTGGAGATATTGGTGGGTGTGCCCTTTAGAGCCGTCGCCATGGTAGTTCATTAAGAAAAGAATAGAATTTGATAAAATACCACATTATTTGTAATACAGCAACAATGAAAAAAACAAAAAACATCAAATTTTATGTATTCTTAGTTTCCTATTTGATTAGAATAGAAATCAGAGACATTTGAGGTCGCGATAATTAAAGGTTAATAGAAAGGTTTTATCATGGAAACAGTGTGATTTGAAAAAAATAATACTTCTGCATGTATCTAAGCAATATGAAACATCACATAAGTGTCTGAATACAATAATTTATGATTGTCTGGCTTATTTTTATCCATATTCAGAAGATTTTATTCGGTAACAGTCAGGCGTGCCTAATAGTAAAGTTGCCATGACAACCCAATGAAGCTGAAGAGTTGGGTAGGTCTCCTTGGCTTATCCAACAACAACAAAAATCACTGTTCTTCGGCATGAGCAAAGATAATTAACATGTAACTCTCATCTCCTGGGCGGCATTCCTCATATTAGCTTTACGCATGTTAGCTGCTAGGACCCTCAGCTACACGCATATTAGCCAGGACCCTCTGAAACACGCATGCGCAGTTTCAAATGAAGTTGGTAGATGATGTGTCTATTTAGGCTGTTACCGTGGTAACACGTCATACAATAATGGAAGTTTAGCAAAAATACCGTCTGTTTGTACTTCATTACGATGGAAACAAATAGTAAACATCTTTGTATTGATTACTTACATTTTCTTCACAATTAAAAAAAAAAAATCATACTGTCTCCATAGCAACGGCCATTTTGTTTACATAACCAGAGCTTCAAATGACTTGGATTTCAATGCAATCGATTTGGGAACTCAAAATATATATATTGAGATGCTCATTATTTGTTAATATGCTCTTTAATTACAAATATCTCAATGTCAAGTATTTACGAAATTACCATAGTAACGGCCCTAGCGGCCACACTAAACCATGAACTTTGTGGCAAACGGGCAGATTATTATAGATGGTGATTTTAGTTGACATAAAAAATATCATTATAAATTGTGGAGATACTTCTTTCACTTTGTATTGATAAGTTGTAGGGTTATTCTCACAAATATTAACAAATTTGTTTCTGTTTCCATAGCAAATCTAAAATCTGAATTTGAATTAAAATAGAGCTCCACAAAAGAGACGAACATTTTTTTTTAAGGATCAGTGTTGTTAGTCTAGGCACGGAAAAGAAATCCCTGAAAACCATATAAAAATTGTTTAAATGGGAATTTTTGTTTCTTCTTTTTACAATATGAACAAAAGATATAGTCGATATTTTATTTCGTACATGATACACCCAACAGTCATTTTATTTAGCACAAGACACGGCTCATGCGTCAATGATACAGAATCGCACTAATTGTTATATGAGAACGGGCCTAATGATACATCAGTGATATATCCTCCAGAGGCCTACTAATAGGCCTTTGTTACCTTGTGTAACCTCATTGATATTTTATAATGAGCCTAGCTCGTTAAACTATTAGGCTAAGTGTGTCAAAAATCATGCTTCGTGTATAGTGCAGTTAAGTAGCTTATAAGGTCAAAATTCAGCTTTTATACACTTAATTCATTATTAGTGATTTATTACTGATGTCTCTATAGTGTCCCTGACGTAATGTTTAATAGCAAATTGGCCTTAAATCACAGTTTTCACCCGGCGTTAAGTAACATCAAGTGCCAGACTGTATGAGTGAATAATTTGCACGTTAGCACAAACGTTTATTTTTAGACTGCTGGAATCTATGGTCGGATACATCAGGCGCATTGAAAGAAATGAAAAAACATTTCGCGTAGAGATATTATTCCTCTGACATCTGATTACGATCGATATTACAGTGGATGGATTTCAATGTTTTTCAGATCGAACAAATTAATGTAAAACGCTAACATGCCGTGAGGAAATCAAAGCGTGTTTTTACATTTCCCCATTGTGCTTGATCTCTGTAAGGAGGAGGTAGACGATATTGATCATAAAATTTGAAAAGATGAGCGTGTTTGTTAGTTGCTAAGCAACTATTACGATCAGAAAAGATACAACTTTTATCCGATTATCGACAGAAGCTGAACTTTGCGAAGGTCCTTTTCCCGATCGTTTCGTGAGATGGAAGGGATCAGAACGATATTTAAAGATACTAAGAAAAACTGAATATACATAAACAAAACCATGATAATATCTTTAGAAGCCAAACGTACTCAGAAAACAGAAAAATAGATGAAGATGAAGACAGTTAGACGAAATTTAAAGTAGTACGGGCAACTTAGGTAGCGAAAATTTACATGCAGAGTCGTATAGGAATACGGAAAAAAGGAGAACGAGAGAGTGAGAGAAAGAGAGAGATGGACGATGATAAATCGAGAGAAAGAAAGAGAGAGAGAGAGAGAGAGAGGGAGAGAGGGGGGTAGAGGGAGAGCCGGGGGAGAGAGAGAGAGAGAGAGAGAGAGAGAGAGAGAGAGAGAAAGGGAGTGAAGGGGGAGAGAGGAAGAGAGAAGGAGAGACAGAGATGAAGAAAAAGAGTAGACACATAGACAATGAGAAAGGGATAAGAGGGGGAAAGAAGAAGAAAGATAGGAGTATCAAAATATAAAGATTTGTAGATAAAAGAGTAAATTATATAAAGTAAAAAGAGAAAAAGGAGGGAGGCAGAAAGAAGATAGAAAAGAGTTATCTGTGAATGGTGATTTTTGGTTTGAAGTCTAATATTGATGCAATTGCGGTACACAAAAGTATATCTCATTAAGTGACCGTCAAGTGACATAAAATTACGTTCGCTATTTTGATGGTACAATAATCACTCATCTAGCGGTATGTCGGAGTATTGTGACGATTTCAAAGCTCAACTTCACCCCTCCCCGAACCCTGATCTCGTTTGCGGCGTGATGAAGATATTGTATAGGCCTACTCCGTTATTAATAAAGTATTCTCATGATGATACGAAAAAAGAAAAAGGAAAAAGGAATTATCAATTGCATATCTATGCGTGACTATCATGAATTATGTAACAATGCATTTTGGATTGGCCACGTTGACTGTAGGACCACGGTCGATGTTTCTTTTCTAAATCGGTCAAAGGAGAGAGAGAGAGAGAGAGAGAGAGAGAGAGAGAGAGAGAGAGAGAGAGAGAGAGAGAGAGAGAGAGAGAGAGAGAGAGAGAGATGTTTTTCGAGGCTGGCATAACAGTAAACTTTAGGAAACAAAAGATTGTCTCTCCTTCCATCTTTGTCCCGCCTGTAATCAATGTTTGTTCGAAACCATATTGGAAATACTGCCCTCTAGAGTTAGAAAGTTGTTTTCTGCTTTGGCTACCTGTCAAAGACAACACGAAATATGAGGAAATTCAAGTTTAATTCAGTGTTAAACAAGATGCCTACAGAGTTTAGAGTTTCATTCTGAAAAATCGAATTAAATAGCAGAATATTAGCTTTAATTATCGTTTGATTAAAGAAATTTAGAACAACATCCGATAGTTGTTTAAACAGTGTTTGGGGTCATTGATAACAAAACCTAAGAGAAAGGAAAGAGAGTGAGAGTGAGAGAAAGAGAGAGTGAAAGAGAAAGAGAGAGAGAGAGAGAGAGAGAGAGAGAGAGAATGTATGTGTTCAAAGTTGTGTGTGCATGAGAGACGGAGAGAAGAGAATAACAGTGAATGTTAGGAGATAACAAGAGACAATACTTTATATATAAAACACACCCACCTCTGTCAGATGCTATGTTCATTATACTCTGCCAGTTTATCAGGTCTTTCTCTCCCTATAAGTATGGGTAAAGTGAAACAGAAATATTGCTTGTAATTAAACAGCTCCATCTACGTTACAACTCAAACCATGATATCTAAACTCGACCTTTATCCACAGAAAGAGATAGTGTAGGGTAGGGGTACCTCCACCATTAAAATTTGCTCTCGGCAATGAAAGTCTTAATTTGAACCATTTGAAACACTTTTATTTTCATCTTCTCCTTTATTTGCCTTTTGATAGAAAAATTTAAGCAAAATTGAACAGAGTAAATGGCTGCACCCTACCAATAATGTTTCAAAATGTCGTAATCTCTCTAGTTTCCTTTTAAAGAGCTTAACGGTTTCGGATTTCAGATTACCATAAAGTTTGCTTCCCATTGACTAGAATTGAAATTGTGCATTCGATTAAAAAAAATTGTTTGTTTGTTTGAATTTAGTTCTTCGTTAAATAACATATGTTTTTCGTAATACAAAATAATTGAATATAGCAGTAAAATATATATACAAATTTTCAAGGCTTTCTCTCATAATCACGTTTAGTATGCTCTCAGAAGAGCAAAAAGCGTTGCTTTCCATAGACATGAATCGGAACGAAATGTGTCTTTATAATTATAAAGGCCAATTGTGAGTTTGTTTGAAATATATTTCTGCGTTAAATAACGTTTGTTTTTCGTAATATAAAAAATAATTGAATATGAAAGTTAAATATATCAACACATTTTCACGACTTTCACAAC
The DNA here is from genome assembly GCF_000002235.5 of Strongylocentrotus purpuratus. Classification (NCBI taxonomy): domain Eukaryota; kingdom Metazoa; phylum Echinodermata; class Echinoidea; order Camarodonta; family Strongylocentrotidae; genus Strongylocentrotus; species Strongylocentrotus purpuratus. The sequence goes on from NW_022145551.1 coordinate 347,145, forward strand.
ACAATAATGTACGGCTTTATGTGTTTGGTTTTGTTTTACCCGAGTGCTAAAAGAAAAGGAACAAAAATTGTTTTTGCTCTTTTGAATATATTTTATTTTAAGGCTACAAATGGCTCTTCATAACTTTTAAGTCCAACTTAAAGATAAGTTCAATTTAAGATCTTTGTGAAACACCCCCTGGTCTTTAAAGTATACACGATGCCGGTTCAACAGACCCGACAAAGTATAGATACCTCATCAATCTGTCAGACGCCATACATTTAATCACGCGCGATTCTTCCTCTTTGTCTTTTTAAATCAAATTTATAACATTCGAATGCGTTGATGGGTTTAGCAAAGCGCATGATGTGATTTTATTTTATTTTATTTTATCTGTTATTTTTACCCGATCTTCCTGTTTGTGATACCCGCTTGTCTACATGAGTTAGTTTAGGTAAAGTCCATGTTCAATTTGTTTCATGGATTTAAACATGAATTCCAGACTTATACATGCATTTTAAGCACTAGCGTATCCGGAGTCCATATTCAATTTGTTTCATGGATTTGAACATGAATTCCAGACTTATACATGCATTTTAAGCACTGGCGTATCCGGAGTCCATAATCAATTTGTTTCATGGATTTAGACATGAATTCCTTATATCCAAAATATATTAAGGAGGAAGGAGGGGGGGGGGGGGGGGTGGGTATAGGAGGTAGGGATCCTCGGTGATTTTCCATCTAATATCTCTGGGAGGGGCTCTGCGATGACGTACAAGTCGTACATGATAAATGTAGCTATAAATGACTATGCCATACATACACCTTCTGCAAGCTTTATTGTTTTTTTTTTTAAATTGGCCTGCAGTAGAAGGATGAGACCCCCCCCCCTCCTTCCACCAATCCGCCCAGTGCTTGATACACCACCGGATGAAATATGCAAGAAAAAAAGTGAAGTAAACTTTGCGTTTTCTAATCAAATCAGAAAAAGAGAGTCTATTTAAAGAGAAAAAAAAAGTGAAGGAAACTTTGCCGTTTCTAATCAAATTAAAAAAAAAGAGAGTCTATATAAAGAGAATATAAGCGCAGCTCGGCAAGAAAGTAATTGATTGCCAAAACGGCTTTCCTATTCGATAATCAACCTCAAATGACTTACTTGAACCTGAGAAATCTGAAAAGTACTTTCTGGTAAACTTCCCGTTATGATAAAAAAAAGTTCATCTTACTTGTACTTTCAAAGAGTAGGCCCTATGTTGGGCTTAGAAAACCATACCTACATATCAGATGCTTATTCGTCTTCTTTTAATAATAGAAATAATAGGTACATTTATATCGCGCAGCTACTATATGAATATACTCTAATGGGGCTTATAATACAAGGTATCATATTTTTACCCCGGCTGTAGCTGAGCTGCCATCGTAAAGCGCTAAAGCATTAAAGGAATGTCTTCCTACCAGCCACCCATTTACTTCACCTGGGTGGAGAGTGGCAAATGTAGATTAGTGTCTTGCCAAAGGACATTAGTGTCGCAACAGGACTCGAACCACGAACCTTGTGATCCACAGTCCGGTGACGTACCCGCTAGACCACGACACCTCTACAAACTACGTTGTTTTGCTAGATCTTAGGCTAAACAGCAAAATTTCGATTCTGACTTTTAAGGTCATCAAGTGTCAACACGTGTAGTGCAGCGGCTTAGCAAGAAAATTGTGCACTTTTTGATAAAAGCATGAAACTTCTAGCATAGTTTGCTTTCACCATAAGATTTATTTTCAGATGTGGAGGGAAGTCAGATTTGACCTCTGATGACCCTGAGAGGTCAAATCCAAAATGGCCGCCAGGCCGCATGGTCTAATGTACAAACATGCTTAAGTTTTGAACCAAATAGTCCAGAGAAACGTTTAAGGTGTCATTTCCAACTAACTTGGGGATGCCAATTCATTTGGTAATACTTTTGAGATCGCCTGAACTCAGGGTTTTGCATTTAGGTCAAGGTCAAGGTCAAAATTGACTAAAAATAGCAAGTTTTGAATGGTTACAAATGGTTAAATCTCATTTATTTGTCATTTGTTCTCAAATTTCTTTAGGAATGGTTCCCCTGCATAGTCCTCCACCTTAATCCTTTTCAGGTAGTCTATTTCAGTTTGATTTGACCTCTGATGAAACTGAGAGGTCAAATCCAAAATGGCTGCCAGTCCGCAAGGGCTAATGTATAAACGCAGTAACTTTTGAACCAAATAATCCAGAAAAACATTTAAGGTGTCATTTCCAACTAAATTGGGGATGCCAGTTCATCTGGTAGTACATTTGAGATCGCCAGAACTCAGGGTGTGGCATTTATGTCAAGGTCGAGGTCAAAATGGACTAAAAATAGCAAGTTTTGAATGGTTACAGAAGGTTAAATCCCCATTATTTGTCATTTGTTCTCCCTAGCTATGTTCTCAAATTTATTAAGGAATGGTTCCCCTGCAGAGTTCTCCACCTTAATCCTTTTCAGTTAGTTTATTTAACAGTTTGATGTGACCTCTGATGACTCTAAGAGGTCAAATCCAAAATAGCCGCCAGTCCGCATGGTCTAATGTACAAACGTGGTAACTTTTGAACCAAAAAGTGTAGAAAAACGTTTGAGGTGTCATTTCCAACTAACTTGGGGATGCCAATTCATTATGTAATACATGAGATCGCCAGAACTCAGGGATTTGCAATAAGGTCAAGTTAAAGGTCATATTAGGCCAAAAAGTGCTGTTTTCTTTTTTAAAATAAACTTTGCCTCTATTTTGACACTTAAGGTTTCATTATTTTAAAAATTAATAAAATGACCCGTGTACCACCACTTTGACTATCCAGGGCCAAATTTCATAGAGCTGCTTATCGGCTGGTTCTGTGCTTACGTATTAATTTCTACTTCAAAGCACTGCTAACCGTAAGCACACGAAAATGCATTAACCTTACGCTGCTTACTGGACGAAAATGAATTTTGTAACAATGCAATCCATTGTGAACGTACAAGGTGGACGCCTAGTTTTCTTGCTAACCAAATTTGTCTGCTACAGTTATAGCACGAAAATTTGCTTACCGGTTAGCAGCTTTATGAAATTGGGCCCAGAAGACAAAAAAAGCTATTCCAAATACGACCTAAAACTTGTTCATAACTACAGCTATAGATATTTACATGAATTTAGCACTGTCCACAACTTATGCATATCCTAATGATGGTAACGATCAAAATCTAACAGTCTCCAGAACAAGATCACAGTTCAGTGCATCCTTTCTTGCAGCGACAGTGGATTATTCATGCCACAATTTTTATGCTTCCGGGAGAGTGGTCCAAAGAGGCTGCCACCCAGTTGTTTCGTTTGTCCAGCCCAAGTCAGATGGCTCTGCATCTCTGGATTCTTGGCCAATATCTGGTTTCAACAGTTGGCCTGGTAGCAAGTGCGCTTGAGGTGCTGCTTGAGTGCTGCCTGGGATGGAGGAAAGTTCTCCAGGTTTCTAGACTTCTGTGCGAAGAGCTGTTTCCTGGCATCATATACTATCATGCTCTCACTGGTTCGGTCGTATTAGCACCACAAATCGCTCTGGCAGTAACATTGATCCTTCACTGACCTCCCTAGGCATGCACAGGAGTTCATTGAAGGAATCATTCACCTCTGGGAAAGACTTCTAAGTTTTTCCTGTGAATGTAGAAACAGTGTGACACCCGGTGAACATGAAAGATTGGAAGAGTCATACATTGTGTCAGACTCATGGTGGCAACTATCATGATTTTATGAAAAGCCTTGTACCTAAAGCTTGATCTGACACCAAAAGCGATCCCCAGAAATGAAGCCACGGCCAGTTCAACCGCATCAGTACCAACAATACGTATGGATACCCTTTTACACCCATTGGACAAGGCCTGCCAAGTGTGACTCAGCAGCAGAGCAGACTACTCCACTTCAATCTGTTGCATATTATACAGTCCCTTGCCCTGTGGTAGAGGAAGGTAAACGGCTTCGCATGACATGAAATCAAACAATTCGGTTTTGTTCTCATTGAATCGAAGGAAGTCCTTCCAGCTTTCTGGCACTAGCAAAATAGAAGGAGCCACCCTTTTCCTGGTGCCCTTTCCCTTTTCCTGCCCTATTGAGGCTTTCAGGCTAGCAGGTACTATAGCCAAGGTAGAGGCGTTGTGGTCGAGTGGATACGTCGCCGGACTGTCGATCACAAGGTCCGCGGTTCGAGTCCCGCCGCTGCACTAATGTCCTTTGGCAAGACATTGATCTACATTTGCCACACTCCACCCAGGTGAAGTAAATGGGTACCTGGTAGGAATTTATTCCTTGAAACGCAGCGCGCGTAACAGCTGCACTGCTAAAGCCAGGGTAATTATGCTGCATTATTGTAGAGCGCTTAGAGACTTCTGACAAAGTAAGTGTTAGGCGCTATATAAGCACTGTAATTATTATTATTATTATTATTATTATTATTATTATTAAGGTCGATGCGGATGCTTTTCTCGAGTTGAGCAAAGATGTATGGGGCAAACACTTTTTCTCCATACTCTTGAAATGTTCTTGATGTTCCAGGGTTGAGCATTTGAACCACAGCTTCACCATCAATAATTATTGCTTGGGCCACAGGTGCACTATTGTTTTCGAGCAGATTTGATTCCAGGCAGCGAAGTAGATCTGCTTTAACTCCAAACCGCATTTACCTCCAGTTAACAAAGCTGGCGGGACTGCCTGGTTTTCATGAGAGAAGAAATTGTCCATATCTCCATCCCTTGTCTGACACGAGATGTAAATCCTCAAAAAGAGACCACAGTCACTCTTAAGTGCTGCAAGCTGTGCCTTCTGTTTTAACATATATATAACCTTCGCCGGCTGCCGACTGAAAAATGGCAACTTGTTTGTATGAAGTGTTTGTGTGACAGCTAGGTGTCGTACACTGCTCTAGCCTTTCTGTCACAAACTTTGTGTACTGCTCACCTAGGGTCTCAATCCTTCTCCCCGTTTCAGCCAATTGGATGTCCATGATATGTCGCTTGTGCCAATGACTAGTATGTCTTTACTTTGTTCTAGAGATGGATTCCCCATCTCTTTCAGTACTGTCAGAAGTTCCCATCCCTCAAGAATGCTGCCTGCACTCCAGGTTGCTGGTCAAGGTGATGTTTGTATAGTGTTAGCAGAAACGTTAGTTTGCTTTATGGCATGTTCCTCAAACTCTGTAGCGATTATTTAAATTACTGAAACCAAATAAAACACAAAGTAACTTAAAGAACATCTTACCAGTATTATTGAGCAGTAACGGAAAGGAGCAGTTTCCCTGACTTTAATTGAGGTTTGTACCGTATACTGCCTAGCTGCCCACTGACCATGCTATATGCATATGGTCAGTTACAAGACAACTACTGTTTTGGTGCTATAATTAGTGAAATAAACTAACTGACAGGGATTACGATGGAGACTATGCAGGGGAACCACTCCTAAAGAAATGTGAGAACATAGGGGGACAAATAAATGGGAAAACTTTTTGTAAACATTCAAAACTTGCTATTTTTTTAGTCAATTTTGACCTTGACCTTGACTTCATGCAAAGCCCAGAGTTCTGGCGTACCCAAAAGTATTACCAAATGAATTGGCATCCCCAACTTAGTTGGAAATGACACCTTAAACGTTTTTCTGGACTATTTAGTTCAAGAGTTAAGCGTGTTTGGACAATTATTAGACTATGCGGCGGACTGGCAGCCATTTTTTATTTGACCTCTCAGGGTCATCAGAGGTCAAATCTGATTTCGCTCTACATCTGAAAATGAATCTCATGGTCTGCAGGGGAACCACTCTTAAAGAAATTTGAGAACATAGGAGCGAACAAATGACAAATGGGATTTGTTTCGTTGTAAACATTTAAAACTTGCTATTTTTAGTCAATTTTGACCTTAACCTTGACCTTAATGCCAAAGCCCGAAATCTGGCGATCTCAAAAGTATTACCAAATGCATTGGCATCCTCAATTTAGTTGGAAACGACACCTTAAATGTTTTTCTGGACTATTTGGTTCAAAAGTTAAGCGTGTTTATACATTAGACCATGCGGACTGGCGGCCATTTTGAATTTGACCTCTCAGGGTCATCAGAGGTCAAATCTGACTTCCCTCCACATCTGAAAATGAATCTTATGGTCTAAACTAACTATGCTAGAAGTTTCATGCTTTTATCAAAAAGTGCACAATTCTCGTTATATGGGGAGCTAATCCGCTGTACTAGTGTCTTCTAGTCACGCGACACAGTGCTGTCATTCATTTTCACGCTTGGTGTATTGTGTACACGACCATGATTTTGTTTTCTTGTTTGTCTCGAATGACGTCATTGCACTTCAGAATTCATACTAAAAAAACTAACGCAAAGGGGAAGGAAGTTGTCGAATTATTCAAATATTTATGCTAACATGCCATTCGAAAGCCTCATGTATTGAAGCTCAGACTGATTTTCAATTACTGTGTCAAGAGAGAGATTTAAAACTATATTCTCTGTGTTTAGCGATACGCATGAAGAGGAAGCAAGTATAATTCCTAAAGCTATGTTTTGTTACTCGTTCTGAAAAGGAGTAATTGAATGACTTTATCACTTGATGATAAATTATTATTTATAGACCTACCCAGTGTAGAGAGAGAAAAATTTACTTAGAAACGCATTAAATCTGGTTTAGGGTAGATATGGAAAGATTTAAAAAAAAATACATTTAAAAAGTACGATTTGCACAAAGGGCACACTGCGGACACAACGGGCTTGAATCTTTTGGACAAAATTAATTGATAGAAGAAAAAAGTTTTCCTCCTGCTTGTTAACATTTTCCAAAGAAAGAAAATAGAATAGCATCGAAATCGAATTTTAGTATGTACTTTAAAACAATCCTTACTTTTTAACATCTTCCAAAGAAAGAAAAGATAATAGCAGAGCTGTTCATCGAAGTAGAAATTGCACGTATGAACATTTTTCATGACATCCAATCAAATTATATTTATATGGGTACTGGTGCGTATGAATAAATACGACACTTACACTTCTGATATTCATATTCCGATGCAATAAATGTTATGAACAGTTATTGCACTATACTTTTTGTTTAAAGGCACGACTGGTCAAGGTTCGAAGTCGCGTGGTTTAAGCACTTGACTTGAAATGCAAAGGTCGTGGGTTCGATCCCAGACACGGCACTAATGTCCTTTGGCAAGACATTAATCGACATTTGCTCTTCTATACGAAGGAGAGAAATGAGGACCCTGTAGAATGACGAATGCCTTTGTGTAAGCAAATGCCATATGCCCTCCCGGCAACCATATGGTAGGAATACTCCCCAGGGTGTGGAAATGGTGCTCATTGTGCGTGAATGAATCCGATGACCAGGGTAGTAATATCTGTAAAGCGCAGAGAGTTTAGTCATTTTGTGTATTGGAACAAATGGAAAAGTTGTCCGCCCCTATATCACAAAGAGAATACCGATACAGCCAATTTGGAGAGTGATTGCAGTTTCCAAAGATTCGTCGCTTTCTCAGTTTTTTCTCGATTTCATTCACGCTTTCAACAGACTATATGCTTTACAAATTTGTCTGCTCTCTTCTAGAGTAGTTTGCTATCAAGGTTGGAATTTTCATTAAAACACACTGCTCGAATATTCATCCCCGATATTGGCCAATGCCATGTCATATATCCTCTTATATACATCCAATTACTGAGGCGCCTTTCCCAAATGCCCTTTGCTGGGTTTCGAAGCCGTTCTAACCTGTTGTGTCAACAGGGTGGCTACGCGGTCGGCACGAATGTAAACGGCCAGTGGCGCTTAAAACAATCCGCCACTAATTGCAGGGAAACGCGTAAAAAAGGAAGGGAAATAGAATAACCATGAATACTTACACAGAAAGTATAGGATAAAAATAGGGAAAGACAGAGAAAGAGACGTTGATATGAAACGAGAAAGAGAGAAAGAAAGATTGAAAAGAGAGGGAGAAAGAGGGGAGAAAGCGAGAGAGAGAGAGAGAGAGAGAGAGACACACACACACACACACACACACGTAGAGAGAGACAGACAGGAAGGAAAAGAGAGACAGAGAGAGCGAGAGAGATAGAGAAAGGAGGATGCAGGAAGAGAGAGAGAAAGAGAGAGAGAGAGAGAGAGAGAGAGAGATGGAGGTAGAAAGAGAGTCATTTTATATACTGTAAAAAATGTACATGCTCAGCCGAACAAAAATGAGTTTAATTATATTTGTAAAGAATGTTCTTGGTTTCTTTTTGTTTTTAAAGATAGAATACTGTTTAGGTTCGCCATCGAGAACAGTCATTTGAACGTTTGCCATTGAACCGTATCCATGCCTTGAGCGGTGGAAGAATCATTGCCATCATTTACGTGTGAATTTACGACTGAAATTAAAAATACGTGCAGAACGTCATGCCGCGTCTTGGAAGCGCTTCAATTTCTAACTGATAACTTTCATAATGCATCCCCCTCCCACGATGATGAAATGCCCCTGGCAGGCGATAACCTTATGAAAATTATACAAGAAGAAATGGGCCATGGCAACACCATGCTTTCATTTTCTGAAATGAGAAAGAAATAACAGACGACTATGTTAAAGGTAGTAGGTACTACGTTCCCTTTGCAGACCCAAACAATGATAAGGTTTAATTCCAATGGCATTTGAAAGATAATACTAATTTAGAACTTCCCTCAAAACGAAAGGGTTTGAAAATATCATTTAATAGGAAAATAACGAGCATTGGTTGTCTAATCGACTTTAGTGATTTAGTAATATTTTGATTTTCAGACCCTTGTACCGAATGGGCGTACGTTTTTTGCTGCGCAAAGATTCGATCAGTTTAATTTTGGCCATTACAAAAAGTGGGTTATTGATGTAAACAAATGCTCAAGTACTCTTTTAGTCACTCAATAGTGTCTGACAGTGAAGTCTAGAAAGTAAACGGGTTTCCTTGCATAACTTTGAATATTAGGACACTGCTAACGTTTCAATCTCACAGATAGGACATACGTGAGATATTCATAATTCCTGCAAAGTTCTACAGAATTTGATGTTGGCTGACAAATGGGAAATAGTACCTTTAAGATACAAGTGTGAATTAACGCCGGTATGTATGTAAGGTATATTCGATAGATGCGGAGAGGGAGTCGTCTGGGGTTAGAAAATGACACCCCATAGAGAAATATGTCGTTTAATTTGTTAAAGCCTTTTCAGCAAAATAGCAATAGTCCTTTTTTGTTTAATTTCCTTTTTTTTAAATTGTTTTTCCAGTTTTCTTTTGATTTGGGTATGTTTTGGCTTGTGTTTTTATTTTAATCGCTGAAGTCAAAGTGGCAGCCACTTTGTTTTCCTTGTTCCGGGGACCCCTCTTTTATTTCAAACGTTGGAACTACCCTGTCACCTTATCTGGTACATCATTCCCTCCCCTCCACCCCTCCCCCATTCAAAATGGTCTAGCGATGCCCCTCCCCAAGAAGACCTTGTCCTCGCAATATCTTCATCTCAGAGGTCCATATCACTTTCTCTTTGATTTCTTGAAATCGAATTAGACCCACCCCCTGAGTGCCTTATCGTATTATGCTAACGATCTTGATGGGCAGGTAGGGGAAGGGTTCTTGATAATAAGCTCTAATTTTTAAAGATAAATTGGAGTATTGGTCATGGAATGGTATACGTTGTAAGAAACAGAAACGGAGGTCAGAAATAGAAGTAAGGCAGAGATGGCTTCTTCACAGAAACTGTGTAGAAGCCTTAAGGCAGGTTTATTAAGTTTTAGATTAAAATATATTTGTAGTGTGAAGTTTTGAAATGTTAGAATTGAAAAGCAATGGACTCAGTCTTGCCGAAGATCAAATGAACTGCACACAGATGGGTATATGGGTCTACTGTTTAGATGTTTCTTTTCATATTTCGGATTAACAGGTTGTGTTGCAAGCCATCCATTTTCAGGAGACATTTCCTGCCACGTTATTCTTCCAAAATGATGTACAAAGAGTGAATGAAACTTACAAATCATTTTCTCATTTTTACCAAACCCAATCTTCTCCTTAACCGCCGGAAAGATGAAGGATTCAAGGTCTATCGGGTTAATTAGTGCAGGAGTTTTTAATCTGTGAATAACACACAAATGCCCTCCCTGAATATTGCTTCGAAGGGAAGAGCACTACCATGACTAAGAAATGACGGAACCTAATTTTGAAGAGCTGAAAACAAATGAATAGAAAAACAAATGTGCTATGCATATACCCAAAATATGATAAAATAAGTGTGAACCAAACATGATCTAATGAATATATGTCAAAAGGGAGTAAATGTAAAATGGACACATTTTGGGAAATCTGCAATATTTAGAACATTTGCCCAATTCTCTTCTAACTTTCAGACAGCGGCAATGACATAGACTCATCCGAAAAGAAAGAGCAAGAAAAAAAAACAGAGTCATCCTTCTCGATAATGTAAATGGTAATTATTTAAACAGATTTGTTGCTTACACCCAGTAAACAAAAAATGTAAATGTTGTAGACATTTTAGTAGCCTGGTGAAGTTAAAATAAAATCGATACAAATTGAGAAAGTTATGAATTTTTTATTTTTATTTTTGTCAAATTGGCTGCATCAGTAATGTCTCTGTGATGAAGTGGCGGAAAACCGTACCATTTATTCCAACACACAAGATTATTTAAATCTCTATTTTTCACAAACGTATGACTCAAAAGTGTCTATTGTGTTTTGAGGACTCAGATAAATATAGCCTACTATCCATAATATATTTTGAGTGGGGCTCCAGGGGAGAAGGCAAAATTAATGATCAATTAATGACAAACAAGAGAGTTATCCGCGACTATACGTTACAATTCACTGACCGAACTTCCAATTCGAGAATCATGAACTTTTGATCTTATACTTTGCAACATTCATCAGTTTCTTTTTATTGGTCCGATTTAATTCAAACTGTCGCCTATTCTGTTTGTCTGATTGTGCTGCTTTCACACAAATGAACTTATTACATACAATGTAGATTGGACTGCCCTAATTCATTTGACCCATGAACAATAAAAGATAACATCGGGCTTCAGACAAACACAATATTCCTGATACTTTCGTAATGAGGTCCCAGTAGAAAAGCTGTCTAAATACGGCATTTCTGATACTAAATAATAAGTTTTATAATCGACGAGATACGTTGTTTTCAAAATAATACTCATCCTCGTCCGATATTTGCCATTAATTGGCTTTATTTCTTCAAAGATATAAGCTGTTCCATAATTGTACTTTAGATTATCTTTAGGTTTTGATGACGTCTAGGAACTGCGGTTGAGCTAGGGTTAAAATCAAGAATATATTCCTTATAATTGTTAATTCAAAGAGAGATTCTGAATATCGTCTAGGAACTATGATTGATATAGGTTCAAAATTAAGAATATATTTCTTATCATTGTTGGTCCAATAAACAACACATCAGCGTTTGTTGCAAAATGCAATCGCAATTTAGCAACAAATAAAACTGCCAAATAATCTATGAAATGAAAATATTTTCAAAGGGCCGTATACCTTGTATAATACATACATATAGTATAACATACAAATATATAATGCTAACTATGTTACTCATTGCGGATGTAATATCGATAAAAAATATCGCTAGTAATATTCGTTTGTCTCTCAATGTGTGGTCGACAAGGGTTTTAAAAGATCAAGACGTTTCGTATGCCACTGTAACACTTTTCGATAAAAATATATACTTAAGAAATCACTGATTTAAACACAGCTTGACCTCAAGCTCATTTATTACTCATATTAATCAAAGACCAAAGCAATCCCTTTAATAATTGGCTACACGACCCCCTGCACCACGGCGAGCGCACAAACACATCCGCACACACACACGCACACACAAATCATGACCGTTTCAACCCAAACGCTCACATTCATTCACGCACACATAAGAAACGCACCGAGGAGCGTGCACTTAACGCTTACTTTCACTTACCGTACAGGATTCGATCTGAGCGCCGTACTTGCCCTTGGTCGATTTTAATCTATCTCTTCCCATCTCTCCGTCTTGCGGCCATCGTTGGAGGCTTATTTTTTAAGAAGACCTTTTGCTTTAATCGCGTGATGCATGGCTGCCACGCAACAGTTGTCTACAGTGACCGATCTTCTTTAACAGTACTCTTGTTAATCGACATACAGCATGCTGTTTGCCAGGTCCTTTGAGGTTTGGTAAACCCGTGAAGCCTTCGTACTTCCGAGCCCGAGGAGCCGGCTCATTCGCATTCATAAAATAGAAAAGTTATTTTCTATTTGGATTCATCATTAACAAGATATTTACATACAATTACCGGAGATCGCTTTTGAGGAAGAGAAGACAGCTGTTCATTCTTAAGGTGAGAAATAATGACTTCATTGGGACTATATTCAAATAATTTTTTATCTGGCTTTATATACTTTGTTAAAAAAAGAATTTGTGAATACGATCGCTAAGACTTTCAAGAAATAAACCTAGGAACAATTTCAATATCCTGCGTTATTGTCTATAGAAATCTGGTTTGGGTTAAAGGGATCGTTTAACAATGTTAAATCTGGGATACACGGCCCTACGTGTTATCAGTGTCTGTGATATGGTGTAATATTGAAGCCCTAAAAAAAATTGCGCTTCAAACTGATCAAGAAGTGCCTCAAAGAAATTTAAAAAAACTTTGAGTGACCGGTTTTACCATACTCGTTTTCCCCAATAGACTGTAGTGTTATGAAAACCGTTTGGCAAACGGTTTTCAAAATTTGTAATTCCAATCATAAATATCTTGATAATCAGACAGGCGATCGGTTTGTAAAAGTCATGGGGTTCTTGAATGACCTAAAGGTTTATAATTATCATTGCAGCATGAGCTAATTCCAGGATTTTGTTTCAGAATCTGAGACAAAGTTACCGGATCCCTTTAAGTGACACGGTATTGTCATGTTCATACATCTCAATATGTGACGCATAAACACACTGCCACTGGAATAGCCCGGGATTGATTTTTGAAACCTTTAGCTGTCTGGTCTGTGATATATTTATTGCTCGATGGTGAAACGTTTATTTTTGTACTTCTATGTAACCAGGACATAAGCCCGATTATCCCTGCATTTCTCGAGAAGAAGCCTGAAAAAGGAAGTAGGCTATCATATGAAGCTCAGGCTATAATTTAGTAATTTATAGACCGCCTACACAATGGTTAAATCTCTTTGTTTACATCACTATGGCTTTCCAAGGTATTTAAGAGGGGATGGAATTTACCTAAAGAGTTTTGTGCAGTTTTGTCATGAATATTACTCCACGTCTCTCATGGAAATGTGAGATTGTGTACTATATTACTAACGATAATAGTAGTAGTAATAATAATATCAATAACAATAATAATAATAATAATAATAATAATAATAATAATAATAATAATAATAATAATAATAATTATAATAAAACGGTGCTCATAAAGCGCTTTCCACCGAAGTTTCTAAGCGCTATACAAACACAATACAATGACAAACAATTATATATTAAACACAAAATTACAAATAAACCTAAAAACAAACAAAATTTTTTTTTGAATAAATGTGTCTTAGGACAAGTTTTGAATTGGTTGACAGTCTGACAGTTTTTGACATGTAAAGGTAGTTTGTTCAAAAGTTCAGCAGAAGCTTTGTAAAAATAGCGATGACCATAAGAAAGAGTTGACACCGAAGTAGACACGAGGTTTAATCGTGAAGATGACCGTTGATTACCTGAGGGTTTGTATTTCTTTTATTTCTACTTTTCTTCTGATGTCCGAAAACTGAACAGTTATCTTTAATTCGTCTTGTGATAGTGTCACAGAATATGCATTGGAATATATTATTATTATTCTTGGAAAACGGAAAGTGCTTATTTTGTCTTCGTCGTTTTGCATTTTAAATGTTTGTTGTGACCCATTCTGACGGTGGGCGTAAAAGGAAAGGTCAGCTGTACAATTGTCTGATAGCCCGTGAATTTGTGATGTGTGGAAAGCCCTTTTCCCGTGCCTTGGGTTCGAATTTATGATAAATTAATTTTTTCATCGACCGGCCGTGCCATTGCCCACCCTTCCTTATGTCTTTTCTCTCCCTAATTAGCTTAATAGTGGCGCAATAACTTACGGATTCTCTTGACGACATACGTTGCATATGATCAAGAAGTTGGTTTTAAGGTTTCCACGTTTTCTGAAGGGTGATACACCGTGATGCCCAACTTCGTCATCAAAATTGTGAAAGCATTTTTTTGCGTGTCTGTCGGTGTCTCTCTCTCTCTCTCTCTCTCTCTCTCTTTCTCTTTTCTCATTCTCACTCTCTTCCGTAAAAGGGGGAGGGGCATATGTTATATAAGAATTGAAACAAAAATCAAGTAGTTTTGTAAGGTCATCAAGCTATTTAAGTATCATAACTAAACTAGTTTTGTTCTGTCTGTGGTCTCCCACGTTGCAGTTATACTGATCAAGATTAATGTAAATTGAACTCTTGGCAATTATTTCGTCATTCAGATTAGGGGAATTGTTCATTATTATAACTAGACAATCGGCGAAAGATAGATTAAAACACCAAACATTATTTATCGATACTGCAGGCGAAGTTTTTACTGTGCTATTTCATCGATAAGTATGGAAAATCTCTTCTGTATACCTTCCACTTTTACCATCACTGTTAACTAGAACGTTAAATTAATCGTCTTATTTTAGATGAAGCTGTAAGAAGAGAATACCTATAACAATCTCGTTTGATACTTTCTTCAGGTATCATGGATTTAAATGTGTCCGATTTTACAATTCAGGGATTTTCTGATCAATATTATAGCTACGAATAACTGATTATCCGAATCCCCACCGCATGTTCAGCAGAAAAATGTATTTAAAGGGGGAAACCAGACAGTCATGTAAAGTTAATGAATGTTCAACGGATTGACAGATCGTGTTTGTATTTGTATGGGACAAATACAATGAAACTGAAGATGAGAGTTTCCATGACAACTAAGCTACCCATTCCTTCGCTCATATCCAATAGACTCTAATGCACATTTTTCTCCTATTCCCATGACGGTATGCCGTTGTTCTGGGTGAAAATGTTTACCTTATGAATCTCCGGAGAGATTTCGTGTTCTTGTGTGTGATTGCAAAGCCGAAAGTGCACGGACGCAGCTGCCAGACGTCTGTTTTTTGATGAATTGGAATTGAATGAGCGGGGCTAAAGACCCCTTCCACACTGTCTCGTGACGCTGCCCTGTGTTTGTGGTGCACAACCCCTTTTATGTAATCCAGTCGTATATATTATGCACAAGCACGGTATAGGACGATGCACAGGATGAGATGGAGAGCGGTGACAGCACCACGCTTAGATTTAGGCTCATGTTTAAACCAGGCAAGTGTATTTTCAGTTTTGAGAGAAGATTAGGATCTGTGGGGGAGGGGGGGGGGTGGGTGTGTCTTCTGAGAAAGGATCGCTCTTCAAAATCGAAGTTTGACAATAAAAAGGAGAAGTGTACTTTCAAGCCCCATGTTTGTGTAGTCCAATGGTCACAGCTCTGTGTACAATGTGTTTGACTCTTAGCGGGCCCGGGGAAATTCCTTAATTAGTTGTTTATAATTGTAATATATATCAAAGTATACACCAGTTTTCATGTGCTTCATATTCAAATTTTTTTCAATCGCTTCCAGGCAGTTTTTAAAAATCACAATGGAGAACTCAACTGTGTCTGTTAACCGGCCCCATGCATGGTTTAGACGACATTCAGTGTGTACAGCTGCTGATTAAAGAAAAAACGAACTGACTCTGTCGATTTGAGAAGCAGATTATCTTTCGTGATTCGTCTCGATGCGGGGAGTACTTTGACTTGTTTCTCATCATGAATAATAGGTCCGTTCACACATAGCAATTAGTGCGATTTTGGATAACGATGCAAAGTTGAAAAACTGATTACCGTATAGCTAGATCAGGAAAAATATTTTCTTTATCACAAATCATTAATTATTTTAACAACAAGAACTACAACAACAGAGCAACAACAGCAACTACTACTACTTTGATAACATCAACAATATCAATTTGTGTAATTGATTACAGTATCAAGTATCACATGACTTTTAACATTTTGAACTAAGTGATGTAAAACCCTGAGTGGCTTTTAATTTATACACGCCATCCATTTATTGGGGGTGGGGGTCAAATAAGCCTAATCCTAGACTTGCACATCGTTTATACCTTGTGCACAGCGAGAAGACCGACACCAGGCCGGGTACAGGGCGAACGAAACGTTACATAACCCCGAATGGCCCAAAATTCGGTCGATTTGGAGTCGGGTTGAGTCGGTTTGAAGGTGTGGCCGAGATATTAGGGCATGTCCAATACAAAGACATTGGGGCCCGAATTAAAAAAGGAGGTTTGTCGACAAACCTCCTTTGTGAATTCAGGCCTATACGTCTGAGAATGGTCGACTGTAACAGCCCCATGTATGTTTCATTGCTCGACCAAAGCATAGAAAAAGTTAAACTGGAAGTCCAAGTAGAATTTCCCAAGTAGAATGGTACGTCATCGTCAGTTTAGTTTGGGACTTATTAAGGATATGGCTTCACAATCACGTGTTGCCTACCCTGCGTTACGTAATTACCGCTATGATTACTCTCTGATGACTAGTTTAAACCTCAGTTCTTTCAAAACAATTGAATCTATAAAATGCATTGCACATCCTCGACCCAAGGGAATCAACATCGACAGGTAATTGGCAACTGGATTACAAAATACTATTCACCAAGGGGATCATTAGCACGCCGATTGAACTGCGTAAAGCAACGCTTCAATTGGTGACCTAGGGGTTATCACGGAGGTTCCCTTGATATGAAAAAAATGGTTGAGTGATTAGGAAGAATAAACAAAAATTCATATAGGCCTACGTTTTAAGAAAAAGGAAATTCTCTAATTGCTTTGTTTTTTGATGAATACAAGATAAATATTAGTCAAGAATCTCTCATGTTATACGTGTAAAATGGTGTTTTGATATTTTGAGCTTCAGCGAATTTAAATGGCATATTTGGGACTGCTGGTATGACCAGCTGACAACAATTATGTGTTGATGCCTGAAGTGGCCATTGTTCGCAATTGTGCAATCAATCAATATATTAACACCCCCAAAAGGTTGAGAAAAAAAAATTTCATCTAAGAGTAAGCATTAAGTGCATAAACTGACAGGACTGACGATATGTTGATACGTCAAATTGGAGGTGATTATTTTCTCATATTGTATTATGGACATAAATCTGTTCACATTCTATTTTTTTGAATTATGATATAACAATCTTACACGAATATTTACTTCACAAGCGCGTGTGTGTGTATGTGTGCGCTCGCGCTTGTTTATCTATGGGTATATATGTTTGTGTTTTAGAATTGAGAATTGAGTAAGAGTCTAGCAGTTTTTAACTTAATTTCAATTTCAATTTGTAGTTTATTTACTCTCTGTACTATTTGCTTTGGTACGTTATAAGGGGATAACCTAGATAAGTATTTATATTTTGTTATCCCTCCATTTCATTTGATAGTAAATGTATTATTTTGTACACTTTTATTTCATGTTTTGTGGAGATAAAAATAAACACAATTGTAAAAATGCAATTCAATTCAATTCAAATACTTAAGTGAGTGATGACTGGTGACAAAGCTGGTGATATCCCATTGATTTATCATCTAATCTTTTTCTCAGTCCAAACAAATCCAGGTAATTACATATTTTCCCATCGTCCATTTCCCCCGATGATACTTGAAGAGAGCATTCTTCAGAAATCCTTTCTTCTTAAAGTCGTAAATGGGTTAAAGAATATCTAGATCTTAACCCATTTCCTGCTAGAACCAGGTTCTGACCTGTATTAAAGCCTATAGAAATGAGAGAAATCAGGGGCTTATGGGTTAGAACATCCTTGCTATCTCAAGTCATACTCTTCGGTATTGAAGTGACGTCATATGTCTGCAGCCTGAGGATATTAAACAACAAGAATTATGTCGATGTCACAGTGTCATATTTTAAGGCGAATGCTTCGGTTGCCCCCTGAAAGACCCAAGTCTGGCCTACCTAGAGTATATACAATTTTCTAGAGTAGCTTCCCTCTACATCTCTAAAACCCCATCAAAGACAACTGAACAAGTTACTTCCCCCTTATTATTAAAGTCCATCATACTTTGTGCCTCTCCTCCCGATACAAACTCTTGTATCCACCTCTTAAAGGGAAAGTCCACCCCCAAAATAAGTTTGTTTCGATAGAGGCAGAATAATAAGAAAATCAGGTGAGTGAAAGTTTGAGCAAATTCTGAATGAAAATAAGAAAGTTATGAATTATTGAAGTTGTGATCAATCAAATACAAATTGGCAACTCTGTGACTTATTATACGAGCTCTCCTTCATTTGCTTTGTGCATAATATTCCATAAAATCATGTTTTCTTCGTTATTGATGACGGAATATATATTTGTTCCTTGCAGGGGGAGTATAGAAACATATTTGCAATTATTATATTTAGGGTGCATGTATGGTTGAAATTTTTCTTGAGGGAAAATGAAAATGTTAGATTTTTTTAGTACTGAGCAAATGGAAGTTGAGCTCGCATGATACGTCGTAGAGTTGCCAATTTGTGTTTGATTGATCACAACTTCAAAAATCCTAACTTCCTTATTTTTAATCGGAATTTGCTCAAACTTTCACTGACTTGTTTCTCTCATTTTTCTACTCCTATTAAAACTAACTTAATTTCAGGGTGGACTTCCCCTTTAATTTCATTCCATATTCTGCGACCGCGTCACCGGTTGTTACAACGACCGATATACATATTGCAGTGAATAATTACTGTCGAGATCTTCTTCAGTAGGACTTGAGACATTCTTGACTGAAAAAAGAGGATATATGGATCAGCTGATTTCAAGGACTTCACGATTCTCTCTACGTCAGAATAATGAATGCATCACTGTCAACTGTCTGACACTACCGCACTTCTAGTTAATGTTTAACGAAAGCTGCATCACCTTCTACTTTGTGACGATTCATTTAATGAGTTTGATATTATTTGGCAAAGTGAATTTAGTAGCCGTGCTGTCAATTGCTAAACAATCAAGATTCGAGTCACTGGTTAACAAAGAAGGTCTAATTTTATATTCTTTATCATTCCTGACGTGTTTTGTTAACCTTCTAGGTAATAAATTAGTCGTGAAATAAAACTTAAATATTTATATAAAACATTTCAAATATTAATGACATGGAATCTGATATTTGTCAGTATGTAAAAAAAAACCTGACTGCTGACTGTTTTTATTTCCTGGTCATGAAAATTGAAGGTTGTAGTTGAACGCACAGCCTTCTCGCACGTCTAAACCCACACCCACAGCAAAACATATACACACACATACACACACACACCAATCACCCTAGCGCAAACTACAGCATATCATGTTATGCAAATAATACGAGCACCATTGATAAACATGAGAGTTTGATTACAAACACAATACCATTTTTATGTTCTGTATACAGTGTTTGACAATTCCAATAGCATACACAAAGGGATCGTAATTAAAGATAAACTTTAGTACTGGTAATGCGATTGCATTGTGAAAGAAAAGGTGTGGAAAGGATCAGAAACAGTTGATCATGTAGCATGTAAGTATTGGTGTGCACTGCAAGGTTCTGGAGTCATCAAAATCATAATAAATTTGACCGAGTCTTGGTAAAGTAACAAGCACATACACAGAAAGCTATGTATGGGACAACACGAATGGTGTCGGGGTTGGTACTACCTTGATTCCTTGTCTTTCTATGCTCATTACTCAGCCAGTATACATTTTCTTCCAAAATTGTTTGGCACATGTCATTTATTTGTAATCTTGAACATTCAGTGTAAGTTTCGTTTGATTCTGTGAGAAATAATTTTCTTTTTTTTACCACTACTGGAGGTTAGCTTTAATCATAACCCAATATGTCCTTCATGAACGTTTGGCGTCGTTTTGGTTGACTGGATTAGATTATAGATAGCTGTAAGACCTACTATATAACATTGGTAAACGCTAAGCGTTACAATAGCGCAACACATAAACATAGCCCTAACGAAATATCTTTTAATAATAATAATAATAGGCATTTGCATATAGCGCCGTCTATCTAGACAATGCTATTCCGAGGCGCACAAGAAAAATAGAAAGAATGAGAAAGTTTGGACGAGAAAGTTATAATTCTCAAATTAAATGGTAAAGATAAAGATACAACAGATACAATGTAGTTTGATATATTTCAGTAAAAGGATTTGAGTACATTAAAATTTGTGAAATAATGATGAGAATGATAATAATAAATGTAATTTATATAGCGCAAAATCCACTATGCGGAGTGCTCAAGGCGCGTGTAGAAATAATTAAGAATCAATCACAAGCGTTTTTACATGATTTTTTAAAGGATCAGAGGTTATTCGCTGTTTGATGTATTCAGGAAGGCTATTACAGAAAGTAAGACACGCGTTAGCAAATGACCCCCCCCCCCCCCAAAAAAAAAGAAGAACGTTTTTCGCAACTTTAGGAATCACCAGGGAACCGGAAATGGATGAGCGTATACAGATTTCACGGGGTGTAATCTTGGATTACAAAATATTGTATTCGGGAGCAGAACCGTGGATGCAGCGAAATAACCACACCCTATACAGTTGTCATGACTACGCATCCCTCGCATATCAACACCGCTGTCCCGAGGCAGAGCTTGGCAGCTTACCCTGCCCTCTATCTCATATTGACTTTGGATACTCGCTCCAATCCGACCATCAATATTCAATCAATAAACTTTGGGAATGCATTTTCACCAGGCGACGACACCGACTGCCAGCCCAGTTGGATTACCATCGCACATGATTCTTTACAATTATCGTCATAATTGTTCGATAGCGTGCAAGCGTTAGATATCGTGCCAAGGCCAAGGATGACAGTCGAATGACGTTGGAAGCGGTCTGTATATTTGTGTTATTATGGGATGGTTCCCTGAGCAGAATACAATGTAAGCAATGTATCCATTGATATTGAGATCTTTTCATACACACAATGGGCACAGAAGTTTATGAATATGGCATTTTATATCAATATTTTAAAACGTAATTGAGGTGTGAACCAAGTAAGATATATCCAGGATAAGTAAACAAAATAGGACAGATCGGAAAAACGAAGAATGGTAAGATTTTAACCGGATATTTTTGACAATGTTTTTACCTTTAAAGAAAAAAGGGGAAAAAAAACCCAAAAAAGAGAATTATTTAAAAAATGCAGATATGATGTATCATTCATTTATTTCAATGTGGCCTCCTTTTCGATGAATTCCCAGTTAAAGAAAGATACTAAATAACGAGTGAATTGATAATTTTATTTCAATCATTGACTTATATTTTTGGGCACGCATCAATTGCCATCACAGTCGTAAGCCTACCGCACACCGATCTGACTGCGATCCGACTTTGAAAGAATTTGCTATCATAGTTTTTAATATAAAATTTCATCTGAATTCGAAGGTATTTCAAGTTTCTTTGAAGAAAGAAAATCTAAATCGGCTACGAATCGTAGTGACATCAGACCAGTAGGCGGATTATCTACGATTTGGCTTTAATTCTGACTAGAAGAATTAATTGCACTAAAACATTATTCCGAATTCGTGGGGAAGAGGTTTGTTTAAAGTTCCATTTCTAAGGCCATTTAAAAAATATACATGTTTAGCGTCCCCGCCCGCTTCCTTTTGGGGGCCGCCTCCTATTTTGTTTTTTGAATTTTTTTTGTTTTTTTTTTGTTTGTTTTTTTTTGAAAGAAAAAAAACATGAAAAACACTGCTAAAATGGATCTATTTCTGATTTAAAAAAAAAAAAAAATGTCGGCGGCCATCTTGAAAAATAGTCCGACTGTCAGGGAAAATGTGCCGAGCGGCCATTTTGAAAAAAAAAGAAAACAAAAGGGCCTCCTCCTTCCTATTTTTCGAAAAAACAGGACGCTAAACATGTTTTTATTTTTTTTTATTTGGCCTAATATAGTTTCGATTTCTTCGAAAATCGCAAGAGGTTCGTGGCGTGTTCGTTGGGCCTTTAGCGCAGGTGATAACTATATCGCGATTACGTCTTGTGCCAAACGTGTATTTCTCGTAGGACTTGCTCATTCTATAAACAGTTTTTTTTACACCCATGACAAATAGGTCTCGTGACCCTGTGTATAAGGTCCATGCCCTACGTCAGGTAAAGGCAAACGCGTTGTTGCTATAAAACATCCCTGAAGCGATAGACCTCGTCTAATTGGATTAATTAGTAGATACTGTCCGACTAGGAAGATCTCGTTAAGCGTCATTAAAGGCAATGGCAACGGTTAGAGCTCGTGTTTTAAATCAGATATCGAAAGGTATTATTTTGTTGTTAGATGGGGTTAATTGAATCAACCCCTCTGCCAACTGGTACCTGTAGTAATCAAAGGGTTAATAAGTAGATACGAAGGTATTAAAGCCCCACTGCACTACTTGTAGCTACTTGCGCCCTCTATATAACAAACAATGCCTAATCGGTGACCATTGGTCCCCCATGATCCTCTTTTTCTTATGTTTACTGAGAGCTGAGTTGATGAGATAACCACCTGTCCAGTGACCTTGCAGGGCGCTCTAATCCCTCCTGTAAACTATGGCAGATAAGCTTTAATTTCCAATCATATATCAAATTCTTTGTAGGAATTGTGATTAGAATAGTCCTTTGAATATTATAAAAATTGTTAAGTCCTTGACTAGTTTGACTATCACTACCCCTATTTACTTTTTCTTGGGAGAGAGGGAGAGCGAGAGGCAGAGAGAGACATACAGACAGAGAGGGGAGGGGAGAGAGCTGGAGGGGTGAGAGAGAGAGAGAGAGATAGAACGAGAGAGAAAGAGAGAGAGAGAGAAAGAAAGAGAGAGAGAGAGAGAGAGAAAGAGCGAGAGAGAGAGAGAGAGAGAGGAAGAGAGAAGGGGAGGATAGACAGACAGGCAGACGGAAATAAAGTGTGAGAGAGATAATTTAAAAAGAGAGAGAGAGAGGACGAATTTTATCAGTGAAACCACGGAGCTTTTACTCCAAGTAAACGTGAGGATGGCATGATATGCATAATGAACAAACACTGGATGTTCGCGGAATCTGCAACAAGACACTGGTGAGTCCTTTAATAACATGCACTCTCTTAGATCATGTGTACACAAATACAGATGAAGTCTATTTTCCCAATCGGCGGGAAGTACATATTTACAATTTATACAAATGGCAATTTTGATAGATCGAAATTCGAACGCTGCATTCCATTTCATCGATGTTGTACGCTGTAGAGCATCAAAATGTGAAATGAATTTTAATGTTTAAGTTGTATGACTCTTGTCCAAGAAATGCAAGGTTATTTGTCATGTTTGCAGAATCCACGCTTCGAGGTGGAAATCGTGGCCCTTCCTCTTTGTTTTGTGTATATTGAATAAACTATTCATGCTATTAGCCTAGCGTTAAAAAATACTTTAATGACATGGCATTCAAACACATTTGCCTCTCTCCACCCAGGTGGAAGTTGGTACCTGGCAACCACTTGGTATTAATAATTGCAGGGCCCTTAGGAAGAAAAAACATTGAAGTGATGAGACTTCTCTGGATAATCAAAGTTATGATTATTATCATTAATATCACTGATATTATTATTATCATTAGTAGTAGTAGAAGAAGAAGTAGTAGTAGTAGTAGTAGTAGTAGTAGTAGTAGTAGTAGTAGTAGTAGAAGAAGTAGTAGTAGTAGTAGTAGTAGTAGTAGTAGTAGTAGTAGTAGAAGTAGTAGTAGAAGTAGTAGTAGTAGTAGTAGTAGTAGTAGTAGTAGTAGTAGTAGTAGTAGTAGAAGTAGTAGTAGTAGTAGTAGTAGAAGTAGTAGTAGTAGTAGTAGTAGTAGTAGTAGTAGTAGTAGTAGTAGTAGAAGAAGTAGTAGTAGTAGTAGTAGTAGTAGTAGAAGTAGTAGTAGTAGTAGTAGTAGTAGTAGTAGTAGAAGTAGTAGTAGTAGTAGTAGTTGAATAATTAAAAGTTAGACAGTACCACCTGTACGCTTAGAAACATCTGTATAAAGCGCCCTATAAATGTTATTATTATTATTGTTATTATTAGTAGAAGAAGAAGTAGTAGTAGTAGTAGTAGTAGTAGTAGTAGTAGCAGTAGTAGCAGTAGTAGTAGTAGTAGTTGTATTATCATGTTATAATTGTTATTACTATCATTATCACCATCATCATTATTGTTATCATTATAAGCTTAGCAAGATGCAACCGTCTCTTTCAGAACAATTATCTCTAAATCTACCATTCGATCATAGCAACGGCACTCCGATCGAAGTGATGGAAGATTATGAAAATTGTTATGCAATAAATATCCAAAAAAGGACATTAATAATAATAATAATAATATTTAATTTTTATATAGCGCTTAATACAAATCAACAGCATTATTACACTTTTCCTGACAGTTTGTTCTCAGATCAACCAAGCCATTCGTAAATCGAGTGTTTTCATAACTGAATTGTCTTTAATTCTTTATAATAATTTCGTTTGAATGAGATAGAGAGGTAATTGGCAGGCTTCCTGATTTAGCCATATTGCTGCCAGTTTCCCAGGGACATTTAGTTATGACAATGTACTGTTTATCCACCCTAGAACCCTCGTAATTGAATAAAAGCGCACGAGCACTTACTAATACTTATAATGGTTAGGAAGGCCGCATATCCCCTACATAATAGAGATATAATTGAGTTTCCTGCTTGTTCATTAAAATGTAATAACTGACAATTGTTAAAGGACAGACTTTGTTAAGATGTCCTCAACTCCGATTGAAGGACCCTACTGTTGTATTCTGACAATGAGGAAAATAATTACTATATTTAGAATATTTGCACTCTGGAAATCTACTCTGGTCATTCAAACAATAGAGATTCATAGATTTGATATTTTCCAAAGTCAGTAAACAATGAAGAAATGGATGGGGAAAAGAAAAAAGGATTTTTTTTTTTTTATTGTGTTGATTTTCCTCTGCTATAAGTAGCCCCTTGAATATCAGTTATTATTCCCATATGTGATAGAGCACTCTGAAGAAAACCAATAAGATGTATAATTGCTTTATTTGTATGAAAAAGAAAAAGAAAGTAATATACATTTTTTCACTTCCTTGTTGCGCTACTGGTTATACTGCTCATACAAGATACAATACAAGACACAGGATATTTGATTTGGTCTTTGAAAACAAGTTACATACAAAATTGGTTTCCACTGGCGTTACAATAATATTCAAGAAAATACATGATAACAAGAAATAGATGAAATAAGGAAAAAATAAATGCAAAAGATAATAAAGCGACAAAAGTGGTTATGGGTACTTCAAATCATGAGTTTCAGAATAAAGCATTGGTCATTGGTATTTCAAATCATAAATAGTTTCAGTATTAATTTTTCCGACGCAGAAATTCAACGTTGAACCTGTGAGTTGAATTAATGAACAGAGTCGGGAACAAATGCATATCTGAATCGTGAAAGGCGGGTTGGGTGGGGTTCGGAGTCGGATACCGGAACGATTAAATGAATGAAATGAATGAAGTGGATGAGTATTGTCTTTCATGATTACACATACCTAATCAACATTTTGCTCAGTATACAATGAGACTCGACAGAAGCTAATTCTACCCCAATTATGCGCTGTGCTATTTTACGTGGCCTTTCTATTTCTTCTTGTCCTGTTTTGAGAGATTGCCAAATTAACATATGATATTAAAAAGCAGGACACTCTTTATTACATGTATGAGCCATACGGGGTACCGAGATTTATTGCAATAAACAATTTCTTGGTAATATGCATTCACTTCCGCCATCCCGGGAAGTGAGTGGCATATTTCTGCATCATTCTACCATATTCCATGTGATTGATTGCAATAACAAACCCCTTTCTCATTATTTCCTCATTCCAAATACATAAATAGATAAATCAACGAAAAGGTGTAAAGTTCTTCACTACACTGAATATAAAACCAAGCAAATTCCAATAAACATGAATAATTTAGGTTGTAGCATTTACGTTGTACATGTATCTATGTAACAAGCATTATTTGATATTGTGTGTACACAGAATACATAAGTAAGTCTATGCGATCTTTGTATTATGTAGGACATGGATAGATGAATGCATTTCCTCATCATCAATCATTAACCCACAAATTTTTATTGATACACATGTTGTGCTGTTTTCAACCCATATGCTACCAGAGGGTGGTGGTTATTTTTTACCAAATTTCTCATTTTTTATCTTAATTAATTAATCTATAGGACGGATGTCTTTCAAATAGGTCCATCATTTTGATAAAAGCATGCTACTTTAATATGTCCTCTACTCCGATGGCATAGTTGTACATTACTGAAATCTGTTCATTTGAAATGAAGATGATATAACTGTAAATGCTATTACAAATATCATTTTTCTTTTGTATGATTCTCATTTCACAGGTTGTTTAATGACATGACCTGTTTCCATCCACCTCGTACAAGTCTCGAATGAAAAGGTTGCGTGTTACCCCCAGAAAAGAACGATGTCTTTATATATTTTTTAAATTTAAATAACCTGACCAAGCCGAAAGGGCGCTCAACTGATTTAATCAAGAATCATTTATAATCCATTAGGGAGAATTAGGGTGGGATCAAATGCACGACTCGTATTTATTTAATTGAAAATGGTGCTTGCTTATCATACATTATTAGTAACACGCGTTGTTTAATGGACTACCTAAGACTGATAAATCTCTATCAGGATGGTTTGAAATCCCTCCCAAAGGAAATAATCACCAATGCAAATGTCGGGTTACCTAACGGTTACGCTAATAGCACAACACAGACCATTTTCGTAACGTATACAATTTGTTGTATAAATCCTTGTTAAGTACGTTGTCATAAAAATTTCATTTACCTACAAGCTATTGTATTTCAATAGTCAGAATTCAAATTGCATACATAACATATTGTTAAGGTAGGAAAAGCCAAAACATGATGTTGGTTTAAAGAACGCACTAAAGAAAGGCGATTCGAAATTATTGTCATTTCGAGGATTGTT
Source organism: Strongylocentrotus purpuratus (assembly GCF_000002235.5). NCBI lineage: Eukaryota > Metazoa > Echinodermata > Echinoidea > Camarodonta > Strongylocentrotidae > Strongylocentrotus > Strongylocentrotus purpuratus. Next base: position 374,292 of record NW_022145551.1, read on the forward strand.
AGTTGCTTTTAAGCTTATCTGCCGTAGTTTACAGGAGGGATTAGACTGCTCTGCAAGGTCACTGGACAGGTGGTTATCTCATCAACTCAGCTCTCAGTTAACATAAGAAAAAGAGGATCATGGGGGACCAATGGGCACTGATTAGGCATTGTTTGTTATATAGAGGGCGCAAGTAGCTACCAGTAGTGCAGTGGGCCTATCGTAAGTTGGAATAACTTCTTTTCCTTTCTCGTAACGAATCGAAGGGCATTGTCGACAAGCAAATGGGTTGCCATGACCTATTTATCTGATTGCCTGGTATTTTAGATGAAACAGGATATTAGGACGTTGGGAAATTTGAGATGTATATAATTTAATTGTTATTCAGGGAAGACCCCGAACTTGAAAGCTCTCCACTAATGGCTATGCTGACGGTGTTTTAATTAAATTAGTTATGTTTAATAGTCGAAACAGAAACACTGTCTGCGGTCTTGCAGCAAGTTTCAAGAATGATTATTATTAATAATAATAATAATAAAGAATTGTATCAATAATTTACAGACTTTTTGAATTACTTATCTTTTCAGATGTAATTTAATTACGCACTAATTGCCTGCCCCGAGTCTAAAGTCACGTCCTGGGGCGAATTTAAGTTTTTAAAGTAACATAAAACAGCCCCGTGTAAAATCTTCAAAACGCCGGAGCCAATGCAAGGGGGGGGGGGGGGGGGGGAGGTGGTCAATATTTCCAAGTAACATAGAGGGGCGGATTATGAATATATATAGATATATAGATGGTGGGGGCGTGTATAATTATTATAGGAGGGCTCCAAGCCAAATCAGAGACACGCGCGCTCCCCCTCCCCCTCTTCACACACACACACACACACACACACACACACACACACGCACACAAACACTTCGACCTGTCTCTGTCGTGTACTGCTTCTATTTCCTCATGAAATGCTAGGTAAATATCACAACATCACGAAAATTCCCGCCAACTGCTTCAGGTGGGGCAGGAAAAGAGAGATGTTAAAGAGTAAAAATAACGTGTGCCAATTACGTCAAATTATCGAATCGAGAGAGGTAAAACATATCGTTGACATTTCCAAAGCACACGTAGAGCCCGCAGCTTGGTATATTAAAGTCAATCATTGCACAGTGGTGGAGGGTGGTGGCGTAGTTACGGTGGAGGGGGGGGGGCAGGGTGAGAGAATTGTTAAACAAATTAAGAAGATTCACAAGAAAGAAAGAAATGGGGAAAGGTAACGCACTTGAATAAAAAAAATATATAAAAGGGTCCCCCCCCCCCCGTTTCCCAAAATGGCAGTGTGCCCTCAAGTTGTTCTGATGGCAAGAGTTTGTTCTTTTGTTTCCCCCCAGAACGAGTAATGGAGATCAACATTCATTGTAAATGTTCTCATTTCTGCAACATTTCTGATGGAAGGACTTTGTTCCTGTCGTTCTTCCCCATGAACCAGCAGTGGCAATCTTATTATTGTAAACTTTTACCATTTTTTAAACTTTGAGTATTAACTGAGCATGTTAATGAAACTGAAATAGGCCCCAATGCGATTGTGCGAATCTTTGTAATCTCTACTCCAAAAATTGAGTCTTGCCTCAAATAAATAAATAAAATAAAATTGGTTTGCCAACTAATCTTATTCTATTTCACATCATTTTTAATTTTCATTCTTTTCATAAAGACAAGCAAGTATTGGATGGTTTATAGATATTTGATATTGCCAATATCTAACAGCTCATAACCGTACAGGACGAGCAAGGAGTATTATAAAATGGAAGTAAAATTAATGTTTTATTTGCCTTTTGCTCTACTATCGCAAAAAAAAAATAAAAGCCCCCATCAGCATGATGATATGTATTTGCCATTTATCAACTAAAAATATAGAATCCCTGAAATCAAGCCAACCTCAAGATTGGCTCTAGGTGACATTTTCAATTATATCCTTGACGAAAACATCTGCATTTAGAAACATGTAGGCGACAAAATTCTAACAAAAAGCATCGTAAAGACTGAGTCCTAATCGAAATATAATTTCCAAGAGGACGAATCGAAAACACAACTTGTGACATCTCTGAGACTATTCTTCAGACATCTGAGCAGATTTTTAACCGTTTCATTTCATACCTAAAGCAAAATGGTATATCTGGTAGTCCAATACATGCCCTTAGGAAGGACTGATACTAAATCATTGTAGGGCGTTTTCTGTAAATGTATTGTTTTCTAAGAACCTAATCTCTTTCAAATGAATTGGTCTTATAAAGATAGATGAATATACGTGTGAAGAAACCTTTCAAGAAAGGTCGGCAGACATTTACACATCCAGTAATCTTCTTTTTTTCTCTCCCTCTTTGAGAAAGTATTCGTAATAAAGGTTGTCTCGAGTAGAAGCAGGAATAAAGACAATTTTGTTTTACCACATGTCGATAAAATCGGACGATGAATAAAGAACAATCATTTTCTGAAATTTGAGACGTGCCGTTGGTGCATTTTCCATCATGCAATGCAGCCATAGGGTGTGCTGGTACACTTGTTTGTGGAATAAAATATTAAAAATAGCTCGCCCAATTTACATTTTAAGGATAGATCGGGTTTTAAGGATAGATACAAGTCGTAAAAATGTTCGTGCGTTAGTTTGTTTGATTTTTTGTTTGTAGGTTTGATTGTTTGTTTGTTTTCTTGTTTTGTTTTTAGGTTTGCATTGCAGAGATAATCACATGAGATATGGAATAAGCTTAATTTCGTTTGGCGGACATTTCTGGTTTCTTCTAGTTTTCATAAATCCTTAGTACCCCCCCCCCCCTGGGTAAACAAAAGGACTTCGATATGGTTACCTTTCTTTAAACTTGAAGATTCAAACTCCTTGAATATGTCATAGGTATTGAAATGGCCTTCGTAGCTATTCTACCAAGATAGAAAGCATGCTTTTGAAAGCTTTTGAAACCAAATTCGAGTTATATATGCTTATGAGCCACACATGCGTTAGATCATAATTATCTAAGATGAACTCAATAACGCCTGTTTGGCTATCAAAAATCATGATTTCAGTTGATGAAATCTTTGAGTTCCTCAAATGCAATGGAAAGTACTCTAGACAGCTCGTCCTTCGGCTGAGAGCTCTTTTGCAGTATCAATACATGTCAACTACAAACGTAATTTCTATTAAGCCACATGCTAACTCCCACTCATCGAGAGTTTTGTTATTGAAATAAAGAAAGGACAAGAAAAAAGTGCTGAGGTTGCACAAGACAAGGGTAAAGGCAACGTGTTTTAGAAAATGATTATGAAATGAGATATGAGACTGTCTGACAAGGAAACGATTAATTACGTGTAGGAGTGAACGTTCTAAGGAGGACATTGGGTAACAGATTTGGAGCATTGCCAAGAAAATGACAAGCACATATAAATTATGTATAGACACAAAACAAAAATAAAACATATGAATTATTTTAAACATATTTGTGGCTTACACCCAGTAAATAAAATCGATTGATCGATCTGTAATTGAAAAACAAGTCAGAAAAAAGTCAATCGATCTTATTTATTGGGTGTAAGCCACACATACGTTTAAATGATTGAAATTTCTCCCCTAAAGCATTACATTTTTTTTTTAAAATGAAAGCAGGTCTTAAACATATTAAACAGGACAGAGTCACTTTCATGTTTCATTGAGCTATATATTTCCCATGGGAATACGAGGGAATTATAAAATAAAATAAAACTTATTGTCTCAATTTATATTAGCTCTTGCAGTTCATGTGCACACGGTACATATCCTACTTTAATACAAAATGATGAATAGTTATGCCGATGTGCTGGCGGCTTTTTAACCAGGGTCTCTCCACATTGCCTAATATGATCCAAGAGATATGATATGAGTAGTATTATATCGCCATCCATTTTCACTTTCATTGGCGGAGTGAACAGACCATTTGAGTAGTCGGCATTTCCGCATCATTCTTTGATTGCCTAGTAGCAAGGTCTGATGTAGGTTATGGCAACATTTTCAAGTAGTTTATCTAGGTCTTATTGCGACGTTTCCTGTGCATCCAGAGGCAGCAAATTCGTCCTTAGGTTAGAGTCGTAATGAAATAAATCTTAATGAACCCGTTAAAGGTTGGTAAATTAGGACGAGTTCATGTTGCAGTAGACTCTCGCAGGCAGAGTTTAGCCGGAGATTTAGTAAGTTGCTGTTAAACTGTTTTGCGCCGCATGAACAGTAAAAAGCATGTGTCATCGTCAGCTTTGCAACGGGTCATCCTCTCTGATAAAGTTTAGTGGAATCAAGTAAGAAATATTAAAAATATCAGGTGAAACGTTGATCAAAAGAAGTCAGTTTGATATTGCAGTAAAAACGGGACATGTCGTAAGGATCTATAACTCTGTAAGGGCGTGTTTATACAGAGACTTAGTCCGTTTCTCTTAAACGTCGTCGTGCAGTATGGACGGTAAACAACATATCATCCCTGTACTTTTTAAAGGGAAAAACCTTGCTGAGAGGGGGTTTAGTGGAATACGAGTATGAGAAAGAAGAAAAAATCAGTGAATGGTTGATTAAATGAGGTGAGTTTGCAGTTTCATATCTTAGTAAAAAGCCAACATGTCGCAAGATCTATGGCTCTGTCGGGCGTGTTTGCACGGAGATTTATATCATTTCTCTTAAACGTTGCCGTGCCCTTTGGACATTGAGAAGTTTGTAAAATCGTAATGCTTTTTCAACAAGGAAGTTCTGTCCGATAAACTTAAGTGGAATAGTAGAAATAAAATAAAAAAAATTAACTGGGTGAAATGTTTATAAAAGTAGGGTAGTTTCATATCGCAATAAAACGAAACATGTCGTAAGGCTACCAGGGACGTGTTTATACATATCTGTTAACGCTGTCGTAGTGTATGTACAGTGAAAGTCATTATCATCGACGTGGGTTTTAAAGGGGAATTCCCTTCTGATATCAGCTTAATTAAGTGTAATACAAGTAAGAAATATATGATAAAGCTTGGAAGAAAGGTTGAGTATGATTGGAGAGAGAATGTTCACGAGATTATATATTTCAATTATTCGATATCACTAAACAAACAACTTTCAAGTGTAATTATATTTGCCATTAACTTACTTACTTAACGTACACGACATTATTTGTAATATCCTTTTTCTTGAATGCTGATTGACGTGTATTTTAAATCATGTGAAAATAATTCTGGCAGCAATTCCAGCATTTTGTGACACCTAGCACCATTGTCCCTTCGAGACAGAAATGGAGAACAAGTAGTCAAACACAAGTTGGTTTAATGTCTTCTTTTTTACAGGCGCGTCTATAACAGTTTATATAAGAGCTACTACAAGTATTAAATGTAATAGCGGTGTATGACGTAGTATAGATCCAAAAGTTCAATTCGAAATGAATTATTCATTTGCACATACTTGCATATATACAATTGATTTTCATTTAGCGTAATGTCACATACAACATTTTTCAATGCGCTTTACATAATGAATTAATCTTACACAGACAACATACAAAACAAATATGGAAAAAGAGAATATCGACTTATAAATTTAGATCTCTCGCCCCCACAAAAAAAGGATTTCACCCATCACGTATGTTTTTCAAGTTGAGGGATAGATTTAAAACTAATACCTATTCTTTTTCCACTCAAAGATGATAAGAATAACACGAATAAAGAGTTGTGCTAACTCCTTGGTAAGAAAAACTACTCCTAATATGATTTGAGGTGTCCATGAGTGTTATACCTTGGACGGTTCAAATCGACCAATGCAATTTTACCTAGTGAAATTACATTATAATGTCAGTCTGGCTGCGATCACTATTTCTGGCAGGGCCAATTGACTGGATTCATGCAATTGTACACGGCAATAACCTTGGGCTTCGTAAATGACTTCGGGTTTTAGAATCGACCGTATTTTTCGATGCCAAAAATGACTTCATTTCGCAGTGCCTTTATTGGATGCACTGTCTAGCGTCGATAGACCTGAATTTGTATGTGACGCACGTTAAAGTGCGTTACAATGGTAACCGTTCTTTTTCAATTCTACGGGAGTATTTTTCTCGAGATTATGAAAAACCCTTCCTTATATTGTTTCGCAAAAAAAAGGTGTTTGAAAAAAGTATAATACATATGCATTTTAGTATTCTGTAGGTGCTTTATTTTGTGTCTTGTTTTTTTTTGTCTATTGTTTGAGCAATTTCTTGTAAATCCTGTGTTACTGTGCTTTTACGTGTGACTGATAACATTGATAACTGAGGAAATAAAAAATCACTTAATGAACAATGACGTAGAGGAACTGGTGTCACGAGGGACCAATTATCTAGGTTACAATACAAGGTGGATAAAATGCGATAGAGAATTTTGTGGTATCACTTTCGTCACACATTCAGTTTGTCTTTAATATTTTTCTCTTTCGTTAACTTTCTTTTCTCTCTTTATGGTTATCCATATTTTTCACGTTTTAATTACAGATACCACCCCCCCCCCCCTCCCCACGTACCATTGTTACCTAACTGTTACTAAAACGCATTTTATATTACGCAAATTAGAAGCTGTGATCTTGATCTGTTAATTTCGTCGCTCGAAGCGTTCCAGTATGGTGCGACCTTTCAAGTGTGCACCTGATTAGCGTGCATTGTGTGTTACGTGTCTTGTGCAAGATTCAACAAGCGATGGCCATTTACAGAAATGACTCGCGTAATAGTGAAATATTCACCGTTGCCTATCATAATTGAATAAATATCTCTCACATCTTTTAATGAAGCGGTTGTGAGAATATGATATATTCTTGATAGATATAGTTTGTACCTCTTCAGAACTTTATTGATCAATCTAAAGAGTAAAAAAGGTTGATCAATATATTTTTGATAAGATATAACTTCATTTATCAAAAATAAATCATAAATTATTGTGATAATCATTTTATAAAAAGAGGTAAGAAAAAAGTTATTTCAGCTTGATGCTCAACAGTGTAAGACATTGTAGGCTATATCATCATCAACTTTCTTTTTCTTTTTTTTTTAAAGTTAAACAAGAAAAGCAAAGTCGTTTGTTTCTATAAATCCACTATGATGGCATCTAGCTGAATAAGATAGAGACGGTCATGATTGCAGAAAAACAGAATAGTTTGGCGTACGAAAGGATAATAAAAGAGAATAAAACAAAGGAACCGATGTCCGTCGGAATCGCTTTGTATTCTATGGTTTTATGCTTTATTTACATTTAACCATGATAATGAAACCTATTCTCATGACCTGCAAAAACCTATTCTCATGACCTGCACAAACCATAATGTTAAATACATTTCCATCTCAGTATTAATTACAACAATACAAAAATACGAGAATCTAATTACTAACATTCAATTATATCATGATCTGTTTCCATTTAATTTTGTTTTCATTTGGCGGTGTTGTCATTAAAATGAATCATTTTAATTCGATAATGGCGTTGCTGTGGTCATAATCTCGTAAACACAGGAGTTCGCGTTGAATGAAAAGCCAGATTTTGTAGTAGATACCTCCCAAGGCTACATTATACAGAACTCATTTAGAGGCCTAAAATATGAATATGAATCGTTAGCTTTGGGAAAACCTACATAATTAGAAATTCTATTTGTAACTCGGTGAAATGTGAAGTCATTTATCACAATGTGAATGACGTAGATATCGTTAGTAACGAATAGATTTAATTACACAACTTGAGGTACGGTTAAAGGTGTTTCCTGATGGGGCCTTGACATCCTTTAAAGGCAATATGTATTTACTTTTTTTTAAATTGTGTTTCTTTTCTGTATTGTACTGTCAATTTCCTTTCTTTTGATTGTTTTCTTTATTTCTTTTTCTTTCCTTTCGTGCCTTTTATATTCTTTCCTTTCTTGTATTTCTTTTGATTTTGTTTTGTTTTCTATTCTTTTCATTTCTTTTCTTTTCTTCCTTTTCATTTTGTAGTCTTTTCTTTTCTTTTCTTTTTCTTTCTCTTATTTTGTTTTATTCCCTCCTTTTGTTCTTCTTCTCGTGTGTTGCCAAGTGAAATTACACACTACAAAATACTAATGTACGGCTAAGCAAGTCAGGTGCAGCCCCCTCCCTCAACCTTCGTCCAAAACATATCTTTGTTTTCCTAACAATATTCATAGTTCAAAATCAGGGCCCCGTTGCACAAAACTTACCATTGGTGGTAAATTTGCCATCAATGGTATAACTACCATGGAAACCTTGATTTTGATTGGCTGTTGAGCCCTATTACCATGGTAGTTGCCATTGGTGGCAAAGTTACCATCAATGGTAATTTTTATGCAACGGGGCCCAGGTGTGTGTGTGTGTGTGTCTTTCCCAATTGCCAGAGATCAATAACGCAATGACATTCAAATTACGCGTTGACATCGCCAAGAATTTTACATAAGGAATTTTGACAATAGTTCTTCAAACATGCGTTGACAAATGTGTTCTCAATTACCCAATGTAGCGGAAGTATGATTAATGATAGTAATAATAACAATGGGTTCTTGTATAGCGCTCATGTCTGTCAGACTTGACACTCCTGGCGCTTTGCAATTATTACCCCGGCTTTAAGCATGGCTACCGTTACGGTGCTCTAGCATTTCAAGGAGTTCATTCCTGCCAGTAACGGATTAATTGAATGAAAATAGCGTATTCCTTTCACATGTAAATCATGTAATCATGTAAAGAGCGTGTATAACAAGAACCTTTTCATGTAATTGAAATCAATTGAATAATGGTATTATTGAGCCCACAATGCATCACTGCCTCGGACTGGATTTTTCGCATTGTTACGTAAAATCATCCTATAGAAATACACGGCTCCTTGCATCAAGTAAAATCGTAAATTAGTATAAATATTTCAGGCATATGGGTATAGGGGCATAATTTCGGGTTGATATATTAGCTGTACTTTGTCTTCTGGCAAGAAAATAATAGAATATACAATTGAATTTGATGTCACTACATTTTCAACGACCTTTGGTAAGAATAATAGTCGACACTAAAATGTGTCGACACATATTATGTTATTAACTGAATATATGAAGATTTGTATTGAATATATCAATAACAATATTCTACTGCTGGTCTTTTATCGGCTAGATCACAATTTTTTGAGAAAACAATCTCTCAATAGTTTATGAATATATGTACTAAAATAATTATTACTAATGTGAAGATACTGCTAATTGGTATCCAAAAACCAAGGGAATTCGGAAATAAATTGCATTAAATAGATTTTGAATGATTAATACCATAGCACTTTGTAACCTTCACGCGTCTTCCGTGAATGAAATTGAAAAGTGGCTAAACGGACTTGAAATTATTATTCCGAAGCCTCAGGATTCTTTTATACCCCCTTCACATACACGGATTTTCCTTACGAGTCCTTCCGGATCGCCAACTCGTAGTCCATCGCAAGCATCCGTAAATAACTCGCTGGTATCCGTAAATAACTCGTCACAGGTCGCAACAACTCGCAGACACTCGTAAGGACTCGTAAATACTCGTAACTAATTCGTAACAACGCGTAAACAAGTCGTAAAATGCCCGTAATATGCTCGTAGTTATCCGTGGCAACTCGTAACAACTCGTAGAATTTTGCCGCAAATACATCGTAATAACTCGTAAGAATCCGTAATAAACCGTAAATAGCTCGTAATAACTCTTAAATCGGTCGTAAAAGTGGGAAAATCGTAAGGATCCGTGAAACATTCGTGAATTTGCGCGATCCGTAAGAACTTGTAAGAAAATCCGTGTATGTAAAGGGGGTATTAATAAAAAATGATGCATTTCAGGACGGAGGTTACACGAAGGGAAGATGAGCGGTTTCACCTTCCTAGACGGAAAGAGTCTTCTACGTGATGGGAGCAGCTGGCAGTATAAAGACAAATTTTTAGCTCTGTTCCTGCAATTAAATGTACATTGTGAGAGAAACTGCCTGGAAAACTTGGAAAGGTTAATTTTTCTGCAATACGAATCGGTGTATATTGTGGGGTTTGGAATCAACACTATTTATACACAGTCTTGCTCAACTGCGGAAATTCTTAATGAATTATACGTGGGTTTTAGCCAGAGTAAACATTAGTGTGACGTTTACCGGATTTATTAAAGAGGTATGTTCCCCATATTCCAGAGGGCGTTCAAAATACGTACGCGCTGGCGGACGATGCTAAAGCTGCCTATTTAAAAACCAACATAATACGACTCTTCCACAGATGGCATATTCCGATAACTACACTGGCGGGAACGTGCCCCTTTAATATAGGAGAGAGATTGAAACTTTTAAAGTCAAGAAATTATTAACATAAGCTTCAACGTATTTCTCTCTTATTTCGTAAATTTGTTAATCCCAGCGAGTCCCACAATATCGTGAACGTTATTAAGTATGATACTAATTTTTCATTGCCCCTTTTCACGCTTTATCTATTCAATTTACATTTTTACCCAGTGGGCAGGTGGGCTTTTTCTAATTGATAATTCTGATGACTCTCATCCCTTTTTATCTCATTCATATTTTACACATTGGACGTTTGATTTTCCATCTTCACTGATGTGAATCTAAACGTGCTATTACCTAGGGACTTTGGCGCCTTTTTTTCCCGCGTAAACGTGTAGTCATCTTTTATTCAAACTCCATGGCGACGATGCGGCGGCATCTTGCTGGAGATTAGAGCCCCAGATCAGCTCTTCAGAAACGGTGTTTTCTCCACTAAAAGCACTACTTTCACTTGCAATCTTCAATTGATCATGAAAGTGGTTGAATCGTGTAAATATGTCTAAAAAATGCTCAGATCTCTCGACTGTTGATGAGAGGCTTCAATACATTGGATACGTATGGATGCAAATGGATACGATATCACAAATTTAAAATCTCTCCCTCATTCTTTTTTTTCTCTGTCTCTTTCTATATATATATATGTCTGTCTATCCTCTCTCGACTCTCTCTGTCTCTCTCTGTCTCTCTCTCTATCCCTCTCTCTTTCTCTGTCTCTCTCTGTCTCTCTGTCTCTCTCTCTCTATATATATATATATTATATTCCCACTTTAATTATGATTTCCCACTTTAATCATTATTAATAATCTCTCTATCTCTCTTTCTCTCTCTCTATCACTCTCTCCCTCACTCACCCTTTTCCTCCTCCAAGGCTCCCCTATACCTCTTAATCTTTACTAACTCTATCTCTCTCTCTCTCTCTCTCTCTATAACTCTCTACCTCACTCTCTCTCTCTCTCTCTCTGTAATCTGCAATAACTGTCTTTAAATCTCTCTATAACTCTCTACCTCACTCTCTCTCTCTCTCTCTCTCTCTCTCTATAACTCTCTACCTCACTCTCTCTCTCTCTCTCTCTCTGTAATCCGCAATAACTGTCTCTAAATAATGTCTCTCTCTCTCTCTCTCTCTCTCTCTCCCTCTCTCTTCCCAATCTGTAGACGATCGACCTGATTCAGAAGGACTCTACTACGATTACGTATTCAGCACACGTCCCTCTCACCTACTGATACTCTCGAGTGCCGGACTAGAGGAAATTGGATAGACTTCTCCAAGTGTCACCCAACAAAAAGGGCAACTTCCAGCGAGTCCAGCTCAGAGAGCAGTGGCAACACCCAGGACATCTATATCTACGTGCTTCAGCTGAGGTAACGAATTTCACATTTACCAGTCGTTGTTTCATGTCAACAATGTTATTTTGTCATTATATGTATTTATTTATTATTTTATTGTATTAGTTATTGAAATGTTTATTTGTTGATTTATTCATATCCATTCCAATAGTAAGTTAGGTGGTTAGATAGTTGGTTACTTAGTTGATCCTTAATTTATTTAGTTAGTTAGTTATTTAGTCAACTAGTTAATTAGTTACTTTCTGACTGAGGTAGTTTCTGAGCTATTTGTTCGTTTATTAATCAATTTTTTTTTATTTATTTATTTTTTTCATTCATTTATTATCTATCCACCCATGTATTCATTCATCTATTTCCTCTTGTTGGATTCATCATAAATATTTATATTATTGTGTTCAAAATCAAAATTATTTTTCATTTGTATTGATTACCAGCTTGTTATATAAACGTATAGGGGCTTATGGCGCCGTGGCTCAGTGGTAGCACTGAAGGGACCCCTGGTTCGAAACCAAGTAGATGCGTTATAGTGCCCTTTGGTAAGGCATTAATCCTCCTTACCAAGTCACTCGGAGTGAACTTAAAGCCACCAGTCCCCTGGATGCTTACTTACAAGCATACACACCTGCTTTCTTAGCAGTCGGGTAAAACAAACAAACAAACAAACAATATTTCATAAAATAGATGGTGCTTATCTTCAGTCTCAAATTGGTAGCTGTTAATAATAATAATAATATTGGATATTCATACAGCGCACATATCCACCAGACATGGTGCTCAAGGCAACTATTACCCTGGCTCTCACAGCATTCAATAAATTCCTTTCTACTATTACCCATTTAACACCTAGGTGGAGAGTGGCAAATGTAGATTAATATCTTGCCAAAGGACATTAGTGCCGTGGCGGAACTCGAACATCGGACCCTGTGATCCACAATCCAACGACTTATCCACTAGACCACAACACCTCTACGTTAACCAAGTTAATGGTAAACAGCATAAACTCGCTACCCCCAGCGATAGATTGACATCCACTCTTTCCCCATCCTCCTTCTATCTTCACCATCTTCACCACCTCAAGATGTTCCGCCGCACATCCACCTCCTCCTCCCCGGTTCACAGGAGCCGCTCCACCATAAGAGCCTCCTCCAACCACGCGCCGTATCGATCTCGACGCGTGCATAGCATGAGAAAAACTCAAGTGAGAAAAGGGTAAAAAAATCAATCTCTATTATGGTCAAATCAACACATCTGGATGTGTTGAAATTATAATGGTGGCGCCAATGTTATTCCTGAGAGTCCGATTTCGTGTTTTGTCAATACAGTATATTTTTATAAAATGAGGATCAAACAAAAAGAGCTTTTACATGTGTGAAAGTTAGCGATTTTTGTATCACAACCCAAACTGCTTTTGCGCTCGAGAGTAGCAATGATTCCCATGAAGATCAAACAAAAAGAGCTTTTACATGTGTGAAGTTAGCGATTTTTGTATCACAACCCAAACTGCTTCTTCGCACGAGAGTAGCAACGATTCCCATGTAGAAGATCAAATACAAAATCGTTGTATAACGTCGGGTCATGCGAAATGTGTTTACTAATTGTTCGGTGTTTTTTAAATAATGGAATGTAACATTTCTGCCGCACCCCAGTACACGCTAATATGACGCTGTTGTTCCATTAGCTTTTTGCGGGTTGGATGTGGTTTTTTTTTTTTTAAATCTCCATAGTTACGCTGTTTTTTGTGATGCAATTAAGTTCAAGGACGAAATGGATAATGTTGCCAAAAGACGAGTGTATGACGGTGGCAGAGAGAAGGTAAAATACATGTGAGTAAGCAGAGAGCTGCGGGGGTGACGAGAGGGGGAAGGGGTGAAGAGGAAGATATATAGAGAGGAGGGATGGAGGGGAGAAAGGGATGGAGAGGCATAGAGAAAGAGAGAGAGAGAGGGGGAGGAGGGACAAGCGATAAACAGAGACAGTTGGAGAGGCAGAAAACGAAAGGCAGGGAGGAAAATTAAGTAGGGCAGGAGAAAGAGAGGACAAGAGAAAATAGGTAGAGAGTACGTTAGAAAGAGAGACCGCGAGAGATAGGGGAGTGAGATGGGAGAGGGAGGGGTAAAAGAGAAAGAGAGAAAATGGTTAGAGAGTGCCTTACACTCAGAGACAAGGAGAGATGGGGAGGAGGGATGGAGGGAGGAGGGCTGATGACGAGAAGGACAGGAGAGTAAAGCAATAACAAGAGAACAATAGGTAGATAGCGATAAATAGGAAGAGATTCAGAGGGGAGGGAGGGGAGGAGAGAGAAAGAACGAGATTGAGCCAGAGAAATGAAATTCACAGACAGGTAGACAGAGTGAGAGAGAGAGGGGAGAGAGAGAGAGAGAAAGGAGAGAGAGAGAGAGAGAGAAGAAGAAGAAGAAGAAGAAGAAGAAGAAGAAGAAGAAGAGAGAGAGAGCCAGGATAGAAGAAAAGAAAGCCAAGAACGTGAGAACGGGGAAATGAGTTGAAAGTGACATTGAGACCATCCGATCGTAAGCAGCCGGTAGACAAGGCTGAATATGTTAAGCATTTTATAGAAAGAGCAAGATAAAAAGCAACGATTCAAAACAGATATTAGTCGATTAATCATCAACATTCTAAGATACTTAAAGGAAATACCAAAATAACTGTGGATTGAGGCTTTAAGAATTGGTTTGATTGACATAAGGAGTCCAAATTAATGATAAAGAAAAATTCATGTACGTCAGGTTTGATTACGAATGCGATTAATTGGGATTATGATCGACAGTCTTTCCAATATTCAGGTTAGGGGATCATAAAATAAACATTAGCCATCTGCTCCTTGGATACGGATTCCCACACATTTCTGTTTACATTTTCCCGCCCTTTATCTTCGTTATTCGCACATGCGATCGATCACATCGATTCCATGCTTCCATCCCTAATGCATTAAACTTAAAGTGAAGGTTGAGTTCTGGGTAGAGGTGAAAAATAATTTGTGAGCGTTATCATTCTTATTATGCAAGTGTGGAAGAACATCAGATAAAAACATGCTCCCTGAAAGGCAAGGCTTTTCAAATGCTTGATATTCTAAATAAGGCATGTAAGATCATACAAATCGGGACGGATTTTTATGCCACATTTTCGTGTAGTCCCATATACATCTTTCTGTGTACAGTGTTTGTAACTTTACCAAGACTGGGCCAAATTTCTTATCACTGTGATGATTCCAGAACCTTGCAGTACACACCAATACTTATACGCTAGAGGATCAACCTTTTATAATCGAGTTCATAATGTTTCTTTCACAATTACATGATTTTGTATGATTTTGAATATTATGTACTACCTCTGGTATTGAGGAAATAAAATACATTATAAATACAACAAATCAAAACAATGCAATCGCATGACCAGAACCCAACTTTATCTTTGACAGAAGAATTCATTGTGAAGAATAATACACCTACCTTTCTCTCCGTATTGAGTACCGTTCAGTGTTCATGGCCAATACCAATTTTGTTCCCTCTATTTTATATTCAACGTTTTTCACCCCACACAACACATGGGTAACTTTCTGATCATTTCTATGATTCGAAATTCTTACAATGCAAATCTCATCTTATTGGTTACAACATTCCTCCAATAAGTTCTATGTATTTCATTTCAAAATGTAATCGCTTCGCCAGTAGCATATTCTACATTGGTATTCATGTCGAAAGTTTGGCGTATGAGCGCTCAAATATTGGTCGAATACAACAAACATCCCTTCATTATTCTATTTTGTCCACTTAGTGTGTAAGATAAGTCTTAATACTGAGCTTCTGGAAAAGATTCATAATTGAACCACCCCCTCACAACAAATGCCTTAAATCTCCTCTCAATCCGCTCTGGGAGAAAATTAAAGGAGAATTATTTCCAAACTAGAACTTTGATTAAAAACAGTCGCACCGCATGATTACCGAATTATTTTTGAAATGTCAAGGAAATTCGGTAATCAGCATGATCAGAAAAGCGTCACCCAGACGTACAGTGAAGGATGGATGAAGAGAGAGAGATAAATGGAGAGAGAGAGAGAGAGAGAGAGAGAGAGAGAGAGAGAGAGAGAGAGAGAGAGAGAGAAGGGGTATATCTGGAGAGAAGTGGGGAGAACGAGAGGGGGGAGAGAGAGAGAGAGAGGGAGGGGTAAAAAAAGGGAGGGGAATATTATGCCCAACTCTCATCGCTGATGTAGGTGAAGGGAGCTCAAATATTTAATGGTCGGTGGTCTTTGCACAAGTATAAACTTTTCAATTTATTGCCTTGTGATGTTCGACGAATGGACAATTACATCACTCAATGTGCTAAGTCAAACGGCTCTATCGATTTTTGTTCAATTCATACTGGAAGGAAAGGGGGCTTGGGTACAAATTATAAGTTGTATAGTATTCTCGACAATTTGATGACTATAATATGATTTTTTAAACTTCTTTTTTGCTTCAAACATTTGTCAGTAGAGATTTAAATTAGTAAATATGTGTTTTTCACTGATATTGCATTCTTTTTACTTGTTTTTTTTAAGAACAAAGTGCAGGGATTCGTTGTAAAGCAGTCTGCTTTGACAGATTGTGATTTTTACTTTGAATATAAAACGACAACAAAACAATGCAATAATAATTCCCCCCCCCCCCCCTCCGCGTTATACACACGCTACGTCACAGTATGAACCGACTTACATCAGACTCTGCAGGAGAGAAAAGTGCTGAGAGAGTTCATTTAATAATAGATCATCGGATAGTAATTATTAATATCACTGTTCATGGTTGTCTTAATACAGCACGGCTCCGTCAGCCTTCAAACGTATTTTCGCTTCATAATAACGGAACTTCGTTTGCTCGCGTTGCTATGGAAAGTGTGAAAACGTGCTGCGATTAAGTCATTTATATTTTTATTGTTTAATCTACGAGCGGAAAGGAGGAAGTAACGAATAGAGTAATGCGACAAAGAATTATAGCAATATAAAAATATGTTATAATGATAATAATAAATCGTACTTGTAATGGCGCATACCACAATACATTGTATGTCTCTATGTGCTGTAAGAAAGAGTAAGAAGGAAAGGGGGATTGAGTAACATAAGAAGAGTGAATTATATGCTCAACACATTTCCTCTCTCTTAAAGGCCCACTGCACTACTTGTAGCTACTTGCGCCCTCTATATAACAAACAATGCCTAATCGGTGACCATTGGTCCCCATGATCCTCTTTTTCTTATGTTAACTGAGAGCTGAGTTGATGAGATAACCACCTGTCCAGTGGCCTTGCAGGGCGGTGAAATCTCTCCTGTAAACTATGGCAGATAAGCTTAAAGATTGGAAAGTATTTTTGAAAATAATTTTTTTCAGACGCGTCTTAAAGTTGTCAACAGTACACCGTTTTTTAAATAGAATTTCCGGTAGTTTATTCCAAAGTTTGGCCGATGCTACTTGAAAAGAGCGAGACCCGTATAATTTAGTACTTATTTGTGTAATGGTGAGGAGAGATTTTTCTCGCTTTATTCGCAAATTCTACTGCCTTTTCCTTCTTTTTAGCGAGAGAGGACAGGAATGCAGAGCTTTGCTCGGTTGATTGTTCACAGCGCTCACAATAAATACACCAACACCCACACATCGAAATGCATGCTACGTGTAACCGAACACCCTGAACACCCATTGCCACAGTTGCAACTATTCACGACCGAGTTAAAAGCCACTTAAACTCGACACCTGCACTCTTCCATACATTAAGTCAATTCAAGATTGCCGGCTGAGATGCAAAGAAAAGATGTTTGCCGAACTAACGTTGCCATGGAAACGCCCAGGAAGATAATGCTCTCGAATTGCCAACTCAATAAAAAAAAGAGAAAAAGCGTCATTATTTTATTATTCACGCTATTATTACATTTTTTTTCTTTTTCTGTTTTTACTTTGATCATGCCGTAAACGATATGAACTTGGTGCGGAATGATAATAGGGACTTTTAGATTTTCACGTCGACATAGTGGACTGCTACGTGTGGTGTCCTTTTAAGGCAATGTGACGTTCTTTTAAGGCACTGCCATTGCCTTAAAAGGACGTCACACGTAGCAGTCCATTATGTCGACGTGCAAATCTAAAAGTCCCTAATATGTATATCTAAGGGAGATATGAATGTGCTGTTTCTTAAAGTGGAAGAGGTAAAAAAAAAATAAAAACGATGTGACTCTCTCGGCATACGTTTCTTTTGGATGAAAATGAATGAAGTACTTCTTTCTTCTGTCTTTAAGGGGTTGGGTATCTTTGCCTCAGATTCTAAACAAAATCCTGGATTTAGCTCATGCTGCAATCATAATTGTAAACCTTTGGGTCAGTCAGGAATCCCGTGACTTTTACAAGCCGATCGCCTGTCTGATTAGCAAGATATTTATGATTGGAAATCGAAATCAAATTTTGCGTTTTCCTAACGGTTTTCATAACACTACAGTCTATGGGGGAAACGAGTATGGTAAAACCGGTCACTCAAAGATTTTTACTTTTTTTTGAGGCACTTCTTGGCCATTTTGAAGCGCAATTTTGTTAGGACTTCAATATTACACCATATCACAGACACTGATAGCACGCAGGGCCGTGCATCTCAGATTTAACATTGTTAAACGATGCATTTAATACGAGTTTAAAAATAAGCCATGATATAGAATGACACTGGAGTAGTCTCGGTCTGGGTCTCTATTATCAAGACAATACTCGATTTAAAGAAATAAATGTTTTCCAAATAAAAGGGGTTGATATGTAGGCTAAAGGGGATTCGTCTCAAACCACAATTGGCATAGAAAGGAAGATTATCAAGAACGAAGAGCATAAAGGCAACTATAAGAAACGTTGGCAATCCTGAAAACGTACCATAAAAATGAAACAGATACAAACACAGCGCTGGACTTGCTCGTTATATTGTCCAAAAAATGGGTCGTCTATTATGGTGCCTGAACCAGTGCATTCAAAAGGCTTGCGTGGCTTTTTTATATGAACAAAAACCAGCGTTTTATGTCTGATCTCCCAACAATAGTGCTCTCATTCCATCTTCAGTCTAACAATATTCAAGTGGCATGCTACCTCGAAATTAAACGACTGGAGATAATGGATGTTCGCTTTCGACCTGATAAAGGAGACCAATAGAAATCTCAGTGCATGCTGGCCAACCCCCGTAAACCACTCCAAAGTGGAGTGATAAATCTGTGTACTGGCATGCAAGGAATCGATTGGCAAGGATGAGCATGGCTGTGTGTGTTATAACCTTGTCACGGTATTGTGCTAGGTGGCTTATAATTGAATTAACCTATGCAGATTGGGCTTTCATTGCGATATATATGGGACTATATGAGTAGGCGGGTGGGACGGGGTGACTGGGTAGCTATCGTAGATCCATCTCCCGATCGTTTTTAAAACGAGAAATATGCTTTACTTGTTCAACTGCAAATTCATAATTACGGCAGTGGAGTTGTCTAAATTTAAGTTAATTTCATGTCATATCTTGATCATGACGATGACAAACACAAAATGTCAAATTATGGCTCGCTCGCTTCGCTCCCTCGCATAAATAACAACATTGACATGTTATATTTCGGGCGTGTAAATGTGAGCCCCATGGCGAGGACATTATGTCCTTTAATACAACTTTAGGTCTATGATTATGCTCAGCATTGTAGATTCGTGGATATTGCACATACATTTAAATCATGCATGTATGAGACCTTGATTGCATTTTATTCATGTAATTATGGATGTCAAATTAATGAAAAGGCCTTAATGACACCATCTGAACATCAAATGTTGGTCAAATGCTTCTCACAACTCGAACCTGTCATCAAATAATGACTGTATACTAAAGCAATATTGACCACAAAATGAATGATCACTCGCGTTCGAGTTTATTTATTTATTTATTTATTTATAATATTTTGTCAGGGTAGCCCATTCACCAATAAGTAGTGGTCTTCCATGGGACCCTGAATAAACATTAACATATTTACATCAAAAGTATAGGGTATTATAGAACAGTTAAGATAAATTTCCATAGTACGTTTAGAGAAATATAAGACAGCAATTAAAGACGTGGCACAAACAAAATTGACTGAATTGGCTGAATGAAATGTCTTCGATGCTACTGAAGCGCATTCTGTTGGATGATTTTATCACCAATGCGACCAGGGTATGATGAGAAGGAAGCTTTTACCACCGTAACCTGATCCAAATCCTAAGAATGAGACAAATTATAATTTTAGATTTGTATAGCGCACGTACCAGCCTATAATGGCACCCATGGCGAAAAACAAATCAAGGAATTACAAGATAATACAAAAGGTATTAACAAACAGGCGCAATGACAACAATGGTAATAATACTAATCAGATACAATATAACCAGAAACAACAATCAGATGGCCACACAAATTATTAATATTATATTATTATTATTCCGCTATTCAAGTTAAAATGTGATAAGCCATGACATTCCCTGCCCCATTAAAGGTATAACAATGTTTTGATATGGGGTCATTAATTTGGTTCAAATTAACAAATTGGAAGCATATGCGATCCTACAATATTCAGTGATCGTTGTCGCGGTTGAAATCGAGTCTAAAGTTATGAAACTATTTATGATAAACTCTTTATGTTGTATAGCTCCCTCTCAAGGTCAAGATATTAATTAAGCTATAAAACAATGTTTCTTGAATAAAATTAGCTATTCCCGTTTGGATATTATAAATCACAACTACAAATTCTGAGATTTTCATGGTCGCAGCTACCATTGTACGGCCGTAGGCGCCATATGAAATTCATCAAAATTTACCGGGAGCACCGGTAAATTTTTTATATTCAATTTTTTTCGAAAGCAGAAGTGTTTTAGGGGCTAAATTTTCTAATGCTTATAATACATCCACAGGGACATCCAAATATATCAAAATAGTAAAGAATCACTATCCACCCAATTATCAAAATTCCCCAAACTTTGTATTACCTTTAAAGGCATCGTTTAACAATTTGTTAAATCTGATATTCATTGCCCTATGTGTTATCAATGTCTGTGATATGGTGTAATATTGAAACCCTCAACAAATTGCGCTTCAAAATGATCATTACGTGCCTCAATAAAGTAAAAATCTTTGAGTGACCGGTTTTACCATACTCATTTCCCCCAATAGACTGTAGTGTTATAAAAACCATAAGGAAAACGCAAAATTTGATTTCGATTTGTGATACAAAATATCTTGAAAATCAGAAAAGCGATCGGCTTGTATAAGTCATTATGATTGCAGCATGAGCTAAATCCAGGATATTTGTTACAGAATCTGAGGCAATGTTACCGAGTCACTTTAATATTAGATTCCGAGGGTTAATAAGATATCCTCTTGTCCTTCTGAGTCTGTGTTTAAGCCTCCTTACTTTGTCTTTAGATGCACTTAATTCGGGCTTGACATAGTGACGATGCAAAACAAAACCATATATTAATTCTAAATATTAATCAAATTCCCTTCAGGTTAACAATCGATGGACCTTCCTAAGGTATTTCCTGCCCCATTAATAAATAATTGGTTCATAAGATCCTCTTGTCCTTCTCAGCCTGTGTTTAAGCCTGTCTTTAGATGCACTTAATCCGGGTTTGACATATAAAATTATCTCGCTTGCCATCATTAAACATAATTATGTGTTCTTGATGATTCCACCCCCCCCCCCCGCCCACCGCCCCTTGTCGACGAATCTAGCTCCTTCTCTCCTCGTAATCTAAATATATCTATATATGTAACATATGCATTGTATATCGTCATTTCTTTTGTAAAATGGCGTATCCACAACATAGGGGATAACCTGGATGCCCCCCCCCCCTTCCCATATTTTTTTTCTGAAAATCATGTTTTCTTCAAAGTAAATCACATATGAGATCAGGGCCCCATCTTTAATATGAAGAGTTTATATTAATGATACTAATTGCAACTATGTACATAAGAGATAGGGACAGCAAACTTGCAATATATTAGAGGACTTGCGATTGATTCGGATCAATCACAAATCTTTAAGATAAGGCCCGCCCGGATATAAAAAAAGATTATAGACTTTAAGTATATTGGCTATTGGATAAATTAATTCTTTTTTATCTGTTGTCTTTTCTCTTTCTCTCTATTCTCACAGCCTTTCCCATTGAACTTGTAGCTATCTATAAATTTTCTTCCAAGGTCGCTTGTCCAATTATATTTATTCAACATGTCAAAAAAAATCAACCTAAGAGGATTTCAATAGCCTATTTTTACTGATCAAATTGAACGAACATGACAATGATATATTTTAATCCGAACATGATGTGTATAAGCAATATTATAAGGTATTGCAATTACCCTTAAGTTGATTTCTTGAAAGTCTTTCCGATCGTGTTTCCTAAATCTTCATTCGATTTTATGAGGAGTATTTACGCCCCCCCCCCCCTCACCATCAGCAATAACTTTTTAATTCAATTCAATTCAATTCAATGTAATATTTATTACCGATGGAAAAAAAAACAATTTACATTATACAAGAAATAACGTGTGATAATACTCAAGAAAATAACAGTTATACAAACAAAATATGGAAAACATAAATTGAATGACAAGACAGGAAAAGGAATTATGCCGGGAGGCATTGCGGAAAGAAAGAGAATATCTGGTACACGATGTATGTTTAATCCAAAAACATCATTATGTTTGAAAACGAGGGTTTTCAGAACATTGAAGTGTGTGGGCCTTATGTAAACTTGCAATGACATAGCAGAAAAGGCACATAGAACCTTACACTGATTGAGGATAACTACTTGCCATGACCCACATGACAAAAAGGAATGCGGTTTGCTTACTTCTGTCGCCTCAAGAGACAAATCGATGATTCAGAGTCAAATCGGTTTGACATTCAACAAAAGAGTCGTTGCTCTGCCTCGAATGTATTTGCGTATGTCTTTTAGTTGAGCTAAAATAGAAAAGTATAAAGAAGTAAAACATGTGCAAATAATGCTGAGAAGATCTTGAATTTCCCGGACTCCAACAGCACGATCATCTAGAAAGCGTTTTCCTTTGATCAATATATTAGTATGACTTTTGATCGAATCAATTTTACTTTTCTTGGACGCGATGTAAAAAATGACTGTTTGGTGCCACCTTCCCAAAGCAGTTACAAATAAAGTAGAGTTCTGGTACCTGTTTCACAAAGCCTTTTTTCAATGACAAATGACAAAAATCAGAGACAGATCTAGTGATTAGTGATAACCAATCAAAAGCAAGGATTTCACTAGCTTATAACAACAACTGCCATTTGTCACTGATATGGCAAGTTTGTGAGATGGGGCCCTGGTCTTGCGATTGCATTGTGAAAGAAAGTGACTGTGAAGAAGTAGTCACAACTTTTGTCGAAAAATGAACTTGAGGGCAATTCCAATACCCTGTATGTCCCATAAAAATAATGTTCAGATTACGTAATGTGTTATTGTCAAGTTTGTACATTTCAATTGGTGACGCACGAGGCTGTTGGGTTGCCTGATGATAATTTTGTTAAAGTGGTTGACAACTTGTTGAGGAAAGCGACTGGAAAAGGTTGTTCATGAAGCACATAAAACTGTGTACTGTAAGCTTTTGGAATCATCATGGCGCCTGGCTGGAATGCTCCCCAGTGAGTGGAGCATGTGCATCCATTGTGTACGGTTGAGCATGAATCCGATGACCGGAGCAATAATATATTTGTAAAGCGCTGAGACACTTAGTTGATATATTAAGCGCTATATAAAAGCGGAATATTAGTATTATTATTATCAACAAAATGGCAAGAAATTCGATCAGTCTTGCTGACAGTCACATGCAATGCACACATAAATGTGAATATGGGACACTACACGAACTTGTGACATGAAAGTGTGGTCCAGCTGCAGCTCTTACTTGTCATATATTTCATTTAGAATATTCATTATGTAAAGGCATTTTAAGAGCCATCCTTTTCGGGGGGCATTTTTTTAAATGATACTCTTTCGCAATAAGATAAAAAGAATGAAAAGGTTCACAAGTAATTGTTCGCCTTTCCCAGACTTCAAAAGGGCAGCCATATCACGATTCCTTTTTTTAAACTCAAAAGTAGACATCTAATATTCTTCACTCTTTGCCATCACTTCTGGCTTTACATTTTTCGTGGAACCCACTCCGGCCCTATGTCGGTTTTAGGTTTCCACCCGAACTATCTGAAAGGGGTATCCCTCTTGGAGTGTATGAAGGGGCTGCTCATCCCCATATTCGTTTAATAACCTTCTTCATGAGAATCATTCCATTACGTTCACTTCGATCATCATCAAATCTTCTGGTTGTACATCCTGTAAACATGGAAACATATGAAAACCGATCTTTCGTGGTATCAGCTCCTGCTCTGTGTAATTATTTACCCTTAGCAATTAGGATATGTCTATACTTTTAAGAAAGTCATGAAGACCTATTTCTTCTTGCCAAAGTGTTGTATTTTTCTTAATTTATATAATTATGTTAACCAATTTATTGATGTAAAGCACATAGAGAATTCAATTATAATTATTATGCGCTATACAAATCAAAATCTATCATTATTATTGCCATTATTTATGATTATATAATTATCATTACTTCATTTTTAGTCTAAATTTTTATTCTAAATCTGGAAGAGTAGAATATTAAGGATCCCTTCCTTTGTAGAATCAACTCCAAATAATAGTGGAATTCACTCCAAACGAGTGAAAAATGTATTTTTTTGACGATGCGTTCCACTATTTTGAGCGCTGATTCAACTCCTAACGAAGTGTTCCCTTACATCACTCCCCCAAATCATTACAAACGTTTCCATTTCTGTACAATTTTAGAGAGCGCAGACGTTATCACCCGCATTCATCCCCAAAGTCGATCGACACCCTTGCTCCTTGTTCCCTGGTTCTCTTAATCTTATTTTTTTTCGTAATTCAGGGCTCAATCCCTACCCCCCCCTTCTACCCCTCCCCCCTCCCCTCCCCTCCCCCACCCCGAAAAAAAATCCACTTGATGTCTACGTAGATGATTTGAAGTGGCCTGCAGTAGACAGGCGATAGATCGGCTACTCAGAGACTGACGCGAAACCATGTCATATGAGCCGTCTAACGCCAGAGGACAGTATTCATTGGAAATACATGCATGCCTGCATGGATCACGCCTGTTGCACACGCAGCGTCAATGGGTGACGTTGAGCTGTGTCAGCGACTGGTGCGGTCATTGGGTCGCTACACGTGAGACAGGAGTTTTTCAAATGGCTTTAAAAAAATGATCACGTATTATTAAATTTGAATTAACAATATCAATAATTTTCTTGAATGCTACATCGTTGTAACAAAATGAATGGCCCTTGAAATAAATCGATGTGTAGGAATTAAGTTGAAAAGTGGAGAAAATAGCCATATTTTGTTATCGGAATACAATTATTTGGAGCCTTTCATCGTGTTGCTAATTACAGATTTAAAATTTGTTTTCCTAATTCAAAGTCCTAGCATCAAACGGAATAATTAGGCCATACATTTGGTATATTTTTTTAGGGCTTTGAATCAAAAGTTATTGAGCCAAACTACAAAAGGTTTAATGATTGATGCGAAAGGGTAAAAAAAAAAGGGGGGGGGGCAAAAGCAAAAAAAGAGGATGTGGTTTCTATTGTTACATTCACAGGCTTGACGTTATCGTAATATTCAATATAATTCACCATTTGCACGCCATAATAATGTCGTATGTGTCTTGGGGGCCGGGGGGGGGGTAAGGCGCATGCAATTATTTTGTTTCACTGGCGCATGCACTAACGGCCTTTACAGCCTCGATTAGCGCAAGTAACAACGCAATGGAATTGACGCATGGGGGCAACATACATGATAGTACATTTCACCCTATGGCGCCTACCAGTCAAATATGATCGCGTCCGCTTTTCCATGATAAGATGATAAGATGAATTCCTGATCAATGGATTGTCACGACAAAGAAAATACCATAAAATCTTCAGCTAGACATGACGCCTGATTTTTTTTTTTTATCTCGTCTTCAAGTGATGTTCATCAATATACAAAGCTGACAAAGTGCTGGGAAAGTTGCTTAGCAACGCCCAGAGCGTAATCAGATCTCCAGATAAGAAACGAAATAAGAATGATACATTTTTTGTTTCCGTTCACTGCACTGTATAGTCAGAGAGAACAGAAGAAAGCAGACACATTTATGAGGGTGGAATGAAAATCTTCATATTATTTTTTTACGACATTCATTAAGCCGGAACTGAGCTGCCTCTTTACTTCTTTATTTGATTTCAAGGGAGAGATAAATGACATTGAATGCGTTTTATGAGTGGTTAATGAAGAATTTAAAAGAAGATAAAAATGCAATTGAAAAATTAGTCACGATACAGGAAATGTACACTTGTAGGAAGCAGTAACTTAGCAATTAGGAATGGTTTAAAATGCTCTGCTTTAATCTTTAATGTTTTAAGAAAGAGAGCGTAAAAGAAACCCAGTGCCAGGAAGAAAATGATGACGATGATCATAATGATGATGATGATGATGATGATGATGGTGGTGATGATGATGGTGATGATGACGATGACTACGACGTCGACGACGATGATGATGATGGCAATTCAAAGCATTTTTAAGGCGCATTAGTTATGTTAGAAATCATTCAGATGATTGAAGTTTTAAAACAATATATATATATGGATACATCACAACATTGATGACTATTCAAGAGGGAAAATAGTCCCTCTACTGAAATTTTTGTTGTCCACTTCTTCAATAACTTTTACTTTTCTCCTTTCATGTCTTAATTTCATCTTAGATATTTTCCATTTGTGTTTCTTCGCATTCTCTTTTTACCATCTTCGAACCTATTTTGTCTTGATTTTTATCTCTATAGTCATCTTTATGTTTGCTTTATCCCACCCGAAATCCATTTTAATCTGATTTAGACGTCTGCTAGGTTGTGCAGCAAGCGAAAGAACAATATTTCCGATGCTCGAAAGAAAAAGTTTGATGCTGGCAGAGAAATTAATCGTGAATATAAAGTAGGGGCAAGGTCAATTTATAAAAATCAAATTACATCTGGGGGTGTTTCACAAATACTAAGATCGACTTTAAGTTGGACTTAACTATGGCAGGCCGTTCATGCCATGGGTTGCTCTCACCATTCGTCTCTTAATTATGATCTTTAGCAACACCCAATTTTCTTCAATAATGAACTATATATAAAAAAGGTAAATTTTGTAGATTTGTGAGCATGATTTTTACGTCCCTTGAGAAACCAACGCCAGGAATGGTTAGAGGAACTAGTGGCATGAACGGCCTGCCATAGTTAAGTCAAACTTAAATCGATCTTAGTCTTTGTGAAACACCCCCTGGTAATATATGTACATGTAGGATAAGTTCTCCTCCTATATTATGTTTGTATATTCAGGGAATTACTTATCATTTTGATCAGATTGCGTATTCCATTCACTGCTATTGACAGAGACAATATTGAAGTCGTAAGTCTTTTTTTTTTATATTAGGGACTTTTAGATTTGCACGTCGACATAGTGGACTGCTGCGTACGTGTGATGTCCTTTTAAGGCACGTTGACGTCCTTTTAAGGTACTGGCATTGCCTTAAAAGGACATCACGCGTACGTAGCAGTCCACTATGTCGACGTGCTAATCTAAAAATCCTTATACTTTTCGTCAGTGACCTTCATTCAACCACTCGAAAGCAAACTAGCTGACGAGTGGCGATGCAGCTTGCAACTATACTGCTTCCAAACTCTGGAACCTGTTCTTAAATCAGAAATCAGCACCAACAGTAGAACTATTCAAACATATTTGAAGACGTATCTTTACTAAAACCATATGTATTCATAGAACTCACACTGTCAATGCTTGGTAACTAATAATTGTGATTGCTAACACTGTCTCATGGATGGCATTTTAAAGCGCTTCGTATCCAGTGGAACGGGTGCAATATAAATCGCAACGATTATTATTCTTATTATTATAAATAAGTAAAATAAGGAGTGTGGATACTTTGTTTTTCTTACATGAGGCACGTTCTTCGGAGCTTTGCTATTCAGGAAGGATTTTTCCTGGAAGGTTTTTATCTTCTAGAGCCGTTGTTCTATATCCTTAGGATATGAGATTTCCTGTCGTCAAACAGCGGAATATTACAGCCACGTCGCTTAGTCAAACGAGGGTGGAATTTTGTTGTTTATTTGTATCTATTTATCCATTTCCGGGGGAGTATATCAGAATATTAAAGCATATGTAGATCAGATCTTATCCTTAGCAGCCAGCTTGAAGATTTAACAATTTATTCTTTTTTTACTGACTACCTTATTGGCAAGCTTGTTGCGAAATTGCCCCCTGCCCCCTTTAAAATGGTCTACCGCCGCCCCTATGTCTCTATCCCACTGGTGGAGGGCTAGAAACCTGTGGATTTCTTTCACCATTTATGCAGGTTGTGATTACATATGCGACATTCATCGTAGAGAGCAGGAAACACCTGACATGGGACACCCTTTCCTTTCAGGGTTTGAATGATACATTATCCAATATTCCCCGGGGACGGATATCGATGGTTCGCAGAGGAGAATTACAGAGGAAACCATTTTATTCAAAAGTGGGTTCGAGAGGCCAAACCGGGTTGGTGAAGTTTCTGCTACATACGGAGATTTTCGAGAAAGACGCCATTTCTCTGTGTGCAATCGATTTATCAAAGGAGTATTCACGTCTAAAAAAAGATGTCTATACAAAAGTCGAACCCAAAATATACTTGATGACAATCAGCTATAATTTTCTTGGAATTATATTATCAATCCATCTTATCCCGCCGGTGATTGGTTTTTTAAGGTCCTTGCTCCATGCAGAGATGTACTATCAGGAAGACGCCACTCTCCAATCTGCAATCGATTTGATATCAAATGTACAAATCGTCTTCTTTCCAATGATGTTGCCAAGTTTGTTCCAAAGAATAAAGAAATCAAGGTTATATTTTTGGTGACAATCCATTTGGATTTCTTTAAAATTACACTGTAAACTCGTCTTAAACCGATGAGGGTCGGAAAGGCCTCAGTGGTTTGGAGAAAAGCGTCTGAAAAGTATAATGTAAAATAGTTGGAATGTATCTATTTCCCATTGACAGAGTTCTAATTCGCAAAATTCCTCTGTTGCCGTCAAATTCAAACACCTTCGATTCGCAGATTATATTGTAAAGTTAAACCGCTTCATTGAATTATATCAAATGTTTTAATATGGTTTGTAAAGTGTTCTTGTATATTTTTTTCTTTCTCCAGTCGTGATCAATGGAGAGTCTCTCTAACATACAAAAACACTCATCCTTTATTATTATGCCTCATTATAGCTTTGCACCAAACAATCGTCCATTCTTCTTAAACGCACACACGCACGCACACAATTTAAAGCCCCACTGCACTACTTGTAGCTACTTGCTCCCTCTATATAGAAAACAATGCCTAAGCGGTGCTCGTTGGTCCCCCATGATCCTCTTTTTCTTGTGTTCATTGAGAGCTGAGTAAATGAGATAACCACCTATCAGTGACCACGCCGGGTGGTCTAATCCCTCATGGCCAAACTAGTGCAGACGGGCTTTAATTGAATTTTTTATAGAATTATACTATCATCCACTCTCTTTAAACTCGTCAATCCAGAGTACCTTGTTTTGTATGTCATTCCCCTTTTCCTAAATCCGTCAATATTGCCTTCGAAATTACATTGGAGCTATGAAGTGCTTATCAAATAAAGCCTTTCTTTGAACAAGATTCCTTCTGTACTATCCACTTACAAGTTCGATGGGTGTGCGTGTAGCGACATCCAAGTCATGTCTACATGCAAATACAATGAAACCTGTCTATAAAGACCACACAAGGGAGACAAGAAACGTGGTCGTTATAGGCAGGTGGTTTTAAGTTCAGGTTCCTTTAGTGCATGTCATAATGAGAAACCATTTTTCAGGGAATTTTAAAATGTGGCCTCTGTAAACAGGTGGCCTTTCTATACAGGTAGTCAATGAAGCAGGTTTGATTGTATTATTGGCATATTCTTGCTATCAAAGTAACCATTGTTCAATCATCTACCTGTTTGTTTCTCATT
The DNA here is from genome assembly GCF_000002235.5 of Strongylocentrotus purpuratus. Taxonomy (NCBI): domain Eukaryota; kingdom Metazoa; phylum Echinodermata; class Echinoidea; order Camarodonta; family Strongylocentrotidae; genus Strongylocentrotus; species Strongylocentrotus purpuratus. The sequence goes on from NW_022145551.1 coordinate 404,083, forward strand.
TTCCTTTGACAGGAAATACTCATCATAAAGCGCTTTTAATGGTATTTGTTTTTGGATGCACAAACGCAATGCAGGCACGAAAAATGTATTGTCATTTTAGAATGCCTGCTTCTCGTTCCATCCCATTGACTCGTTGTTAATTGCATTTCCTTTCAAAGCTATATTACAAAAACATTTTCATGTTTTTTTTTCTTCATTTTTGACAAAATAATAAAAACAAATTGTTCAATCATGGACAAGCTTTTGCTTCATGCTCATTTGAAGAATATCTTCATTACATCTTGCTTTCACTAGCTTTTTATTAAACCAAGTATTAAACTCTGAATTGTAATAAAGGAGAGGTTGCGATTTTATATAATACAAAAGGAAAATAGTATCTGAATTCGTGAGCGGAAACGTGAAGGAGACACTGATATGTCTTTGGAATTGACTTGACAATGGTTGGAGTCGTCCTTATAATGGCCCATTTTTTGTCAGTCCATTTTCTTCCATTACTCTAATATAAGTGACATTGCATCTTACTTTCTTTCCTTTTGTAGAAAGTTTTATATTGTAATAAATGTTAATAACCCCGAATAGCTCTAGCACTTGGAGCAAAGTACGTGCATACATTAAAACGAAAGATGAGGTAGTTTTTTGTTCTTTCGTGTTTTTTCCCTCTACTTTGTGTTTTTAAATAGTTTTCTTTTTGTTTTATTCATTGTATTTGTTTTCTTTAGTCTTCTTCTTGCTTTTGCTTGATGTTGTTATCGCTGTTCTATCAACCTTTCACAAGAACAGATGGTTATAGAAAAGGCTGATTTGATTTAATAAATGCAGCCTCTTTTGTTTGTGTTTGGATGTTGAATTGCTTCCATCGAATCCAATAATTTATTTCAATTCACGGTCACCTGAAATGATGAAATCGCTGTCCCTGAACGCATTATGTATACAGAAGGCTATCGTATGGCCATCATAAATTTGCGCCCACTCGCGGTGGGACTAGCTATCAGTTTCATCAGTTCATTCATTTTCCTTCGGCGTATCCAGAGAATTTATAAAGGGGTGTGGGATTATCTGAGCTTCTGAATGTCTCTAAGGCATTAATCTACATTTGCCACACTCGACCCAGGTGAGGTAAATGGGTACCTGGCAGGAATTAATTTCTTGAAATGCTAGAGCGCTGTAATGGCAGCTAGGCTAAAGCCGGGGTAATTATTAATGTGTGCGCCTCGGAATAGAATTGTCTAGAATAGACGGCGCTATACAAATGCCTATTATTATTAAAGATCCTTTGAAGTTTTCATTATTATGTTATTATTGGGGATGGGCTCCAACCGGGGGGGGGGGGGGGTCGCTACTTTTTCTACCCAATACCTACACCACTGCATTTATGAAAAGTTATGAATCATTTGATAAACCAGTAGGCACTGTGAAATGTGATCATGAATTCATCTGTGTAAAATTCCCTCCGTTCACTTATTCTCTCCGTGATTTTCACTACGCAAATAAAGAGGAAATGCGAATACGTTTTGTAATTAGGAAATTTGTCCCTTTGGGAATATTTGGTACGGTTTATGGCCTCTATTCATACAAGGTCTTCATTAATATCTATTTTGATTTTTGTTTTGGAAAAAAAATCTTCTTGATCTTATTCGCGAGTCTGCCCAGATAATGGCGAGTCGTGACTACATAGCTAAGACACAATCGCATCCCAAGTTGTGGATGAATCCGTACATATTCGCAGACACTGTCTCTGGTTGGAAATTGTATTAAGAAAATCACGTCCAATTTATAGCCGGGCACGATCCATTTCGATTTAACTGTTGGATGAGCAATTAAAAAGATGTCACATCTTGCTTTCATATTACCATTCTCCTCCTTCACATCGTCTTATTTCAAGATCAGCGCACACCATCTTCATCAAAGGGATTGACCTTCCTTTTCTGTTGGGGGGGGGGGGCTGGGGAGGGGGAGGGGATGATGGAGGGGGTAGTAGAGAATGCGAGTACACATAATATACCTCTTTTCTTTCTTCTTTTTTCAGTTCTGTTCTTTACAAAACAGGGAAGCGTTGTATAATGACCAGGGACTTATCCGAATCGAATCGACTTCAGCTCATCTCGAGTTGATATTGTATCGCTGCTCTATTACCCTTGAGATAGGCAATTGTAAATTGTTTTTGCAATAGACTGGGAAACTTGCCATCGATAAGGCAATTTCAATAGCACTTGACTCGATTTCTTGAAAGTCTCTACGCTCCTGTAATTACATTACTTTCATTCATGGCATTTGTTTTTAATACCTATAATACCTAATATAATCACCATGTTTGTCATGTTTGTTGTCGGTTTTTTGTCGGTCCGTTGTCAGCCTGGTATCGGTCTGGTGTCGATCTGGTTTAGGTCTTGTCGGTGTTGGTAATAGGGACTTTTAGATTTGCGTGGACTGATACGTTTGACGTCCATTCAAGGCAGTGCATTAAAAGGACGTCGATCGTAGCAATCCACGTTGTCGTTGTGCAAATCTAAAAGCCCCTATTACAAATGTGTAAACCCATTACAGATAATACAAGCCATTGTAAGTACAAAATAATTCCCTCACATCCCATTAAAATGCGCGTATAAAAATTTACACCCATTCCAATGGGATATCGGCGAATTTGTACTGATGACGGTTTCGTAAAAGGAGGTTGCATGGAATGTTGCAATGTCAGGCAAGTCTGACGCTCATGACCTCATGTTTCATATGCAGAATTTTCCTTTATTGCGTGAATTTACCATTAGCTTCGAGAGCAATAACTTAGGAACTGTTCTTACATTAGAATCCCCTTCCTTTCATTTTAAAATCCGGAGCCGCCTCTGTAAGTAATTGATTTGACCTGAACGCTACTCTTATACTACATTTCCGACCGAACCTCGCTGATTTTGTCAATACCATCGGTTTTATTTTATTTTTGGCTGTCACCCTTATCTTCGCCATCTTCTTTATCGTCTTTTATTTTCATTTTCATTCTTGTCGTTGTTGGTTTTGTTGTTGTTATTCTTGCTATCCTTCTTCTTTTTTCCCTTCTACTTCTTCTTCATTTTCTCCTTCTTCTTCATCCTCTTCTTCTTCTTCTTCATCATCCTCTTCTTCTTCTTCTTCTTCTCCTCCTCCTTCTTCTTCTTCTTCTTCTCCTTCTTCTTCTTCTTCTTCTTCTTCTTCTTCTTCTACTTCTTCTTCTCGTACATCTGCTCTGCCTTTTCTTCTTCACCATCTTCATCCTCTTCTTCTTCTTCTTCTTCTTCTTCTTCTTCTTCTTCTCCTTCTTCTTCTTCCCTCTTTGTCTTCCTTCGTCATCTTCTTCTCGTACCTCTGCTCTGCTTCTTCTTCCTCCTCCTCCTCCTCTTCTTCTTCTTCTTCTTCTTCTTCTTCTTCTTCTTCTTCTTCTTCTTTTTCTTCGTCTTCTTCTTCTTCTTTTTCTTCGTCTTCGTCTTCTTCTTTTAATTTGAAAAGTGCAGTGTAGCTACGAAAACGTGATGACGGTAATAAAAATGTAAATGTTGAATAATTTGTGACTGAAATGCTAAATTTTCAGTTTTATTATTCAAATTTACAAATTCATGATTATAAAATGACTCTGTACTTTCCTGATCTATTAAAGAGTTTCACACATGCATTGGGTATTTGCGGGCGTTGTCTCTAGTCATTACAAGTACGACTCATTTAATACCTATAGTTGGTTTCCAATTAAATAATGTTCCTGCAAACTAAATTGAGCAATTTCCCTTCTCCGCAGGCATTTTTGTATCAACTTATATTATCAATTTCAAGCGTGCGCACGGTGGAAGTACAGTGCAATTAGCCAATACCAATGCAATTAGAAATACCGTGTCTTTGTGTTCAACTTCAAGTACGTCTGTTGAATCATTCAAGAATCTTAAAACGAATCTATTTGTTCAATAGTTACATGTGCTAACTGCATTACGTTTATAATGAATTTTGTAAGTTTTCATGAATTTTTAAAATCATTCAAGAGCCTTAAAACGAATGTATTTGTTTGCATTTACCTGTGCTAACTGTATTACGCGTATAATGTATTTTGTAAGTTTTCATGAATGTGTTAATCTGTTTTGTAAAGCGCTATTATCATCTTTGAATTAGATACAGCGCTATGGAAAAAAATTATTATTATTATTATCATTAATATGATGATGATGATGATGACGATAAGGGCATTAATATGTAGAATATGTGAGGTTTGAATAGCATGCATATCCACTCTGTTTATAATCACTCTCTGACCAACCGAAATGTATAAACCAGAAAGAAATTCGAGGGCGGATCTAGGATTCTCTAGGAGGGGGGGGGGGGGGGGCTAACATTTCTCCTAAGCCTTTCCGTGAACTTCCTTGTAATTATAATATTAACACAAATGAAACTAGACAACCATTATGGCAGTTTTGTAAACCATGAATGAGCCTTCTAGTCAACTCTCCTGAGACCCATGCAGACATGATGTATATTTTTTGCATATATACATTAAAGGTAGTGTATCCCTTTTGTAGCCAACTTCAAATTCTGTTGAACTTTGCAGAAATTATGAATATATCAAGTACGTTCTATCTTTGAATATATACGTGAGCAGTGTCCTGTTCCCGCCCCCCCCCCCCACTCAGAGGTCGGAATGACCGCATGCGTGTTGCCAAAATGTCCGGTAAAGGTACTTTTCGTGCGACAAAGTCCGGCCCGAGAATTGTAAAAAAAAGGGGTGTATTTGACTTTTCACCCGGAGATTTCTTTAAAAAGGGGGTGTTTTTCTTTTTTTCTCTCATCTCTTTGGACTCCTGAGAAATTATTCCGAATTTAGGGGGGTACATTGAGCATTTTTCCTGATTTAGGGGGGTCTCCAAGGCAGGAAAAGCACGCGAAAAGCCCGCGAAAGGGGGTTCGGAAATGTTGGTAGTCCTCAGATAGGGGGTGCTTTCAAAAAAAGGGTACGAGCATATGCGTACCCTAAATAACACTGAGTGGGGGGGGGGGGGCCGGGGTCCTGTTATTTAAATTATGCAAGGAAACCCGACTTCACTGTCCGACACTACTGAGTGACTGACTTCTTTCTTGTCTTCGGTTATAACATAACATGAGCTGTAGAGGGTACATGAGCATTTGTCTACATCAATAACCCACTACTTGTAACGGCCGAAATTAAACTGATTAAATCTTTGCGCAGCACACAATGTACAACCTTTCGGTACAAGGGTCTAAATGACTATTAAATTAAACGACCGCGATCACTGAATTCGATTTGACAACTAACGGTCGCTATTTTCCCACAACAAAAAACTCATTTTCAAGCCCTTTTGTTTTGAGGCAAGTTTTAAATTAGTAGTTTAACCTTTTCATTGTTTGGGCCTGCAAATGGGACATGCTGTAGTACCTTTTAAAAAAAGAAGGGTGGATATGTTGTTGCCTATAATACACGTAAACACGTAAGGAAAGAAAATGAATGATTCAAATTGCATTATTTTGTTACTCTCCATCCGTAAGCCCTGTCACCGGTGGCATAGCGTGGGCTCACCCATTGAGGGTGTACTGGAACGATGACGGATGGGGGGGGGGGGGGGTACAACCTACTCTCAGAAGAGATTGGAAAACAAGTCTCCTGATGAGGGGTGGAGTTCGAGAGATGGTCCATCCATGCGGCTTCTTTTATGGCATTTTCCGATTCTCCCTTCTCTCGCATTGTCTTTCTTTTAATACATTTTTGTCACCACTGGATTATGGGGGAGGGCACCTGCCCCCTGTACCCCTATAGCTACGACACTGCCAGACACATATGGTTTCCCATATTCTTAGAGGTTAATTGAGGGCAAAATAAATAAAATATTAACATAAAATCAAGATGGTGTATTGTTACCATGGGAAATGGAAAAGACTTTGTACCGTGGATGATT